>NC_086451.1:94246493-94478993 GCF_028390025.1 Pseudophryne corroboree | reverse complement strand
ACTGACTGTGCCAAGATGCTGGACAATATTAAAATGGAAGATCACCCACTCAGGGCTGGCACGGCCACCTTAGGAGTTTTGCTAGGTGAGTGTATTAATGCTCCTTAAAAAAAAAAACTTAAAAACCCCACTTTTTTATTTATTTTTATATATTTTTCCCATTGTTGTTTTTGAGACATATACACAGCTTAGAGCTGACAGATGTGACTGTGTAGAAGTCCAGGCTGTCTGCAGATTGTCTGATCGTTACATTACTTTATTACTTCTGCAGCCTGTGCCTTATTATTGGGGTGCAGCGGCCCTGTTCCCTCCGCATGCATAGGGAGACACGCTGCAGTTCCCACAGACTTAGCTACACTGTAGTAGTGCTTGGAGTCGTGCAGGAAGTAACCTGGCTGGGTCTTCTCTATGCCATAGGATGATACGTGCTGTAACTGGGGTTTATGTTACAGGTGTCAAGTGTGGCATACACTATATAGCATGCACCAATATAATACAGTGCCAGGAGAGAGAGCACACTGCAGATACATGCCAAAGGGGGGTGTATGTGTACTTACATAATTACATATAAACTATACAGGTTAGCAATCATATATAGTAGAACTCTAGTGGGATAGAAAACGCATCTACTCATGGAGAAACACTCTGTGTATACACTAATAAAAACAGATCTAAACTTGTCTACTAACATACAGATTGACGGGATATACAGTATCTTGCTGATGTGCATTGGAAGAATAGGTACATTGTATATAAATGCAAACATAACTAAATACACTGTATGACAGATGAAACATGGTAACTGACTATATTAGTGTATAGTAAAGCACAGTCACTGTCTAGCGATTTCTGTAAATAATACACAATAATATATAATTAATCAATACAAGATATAAGTGTTGTGTGTACAATGAGCATTAATGCACAGTAGTGAAAACTATTCATCTATCTATCTATCTATCTATCTATCTATCTATCTATCTATCTATCTATCTATCTAATTATCTATCTACAAGTATTGGCCTGTATTAGATGAACAATGAAAATCTAGGAAAAACAAAAACAGTTTGTGCACAAATGCAGATAAATAGGGGATGAACCTCATAAATAATACATCTACTCTTTAATAGTCCACAGATATACAGTATAAGGAACAGTTTATGTATTCATGTAACAGAGGAATAATACATTATTCTTAGAAGAAAAAGCCTTTAGGGTGTTCATATGAAAATATTAAAAGTACATAGAAAAAGTTAAATAAGTTACATAACAAAGAGTTTGCGTCCTAGCACATACAAGCAGCAGGATGCACTAATTTAGTACAGTAATAATAGAGAAGAAATAACTTAGTAATAATCACTAAGACAGAGAGAAGGTAAGATTGTTACATATATGTGTAATAATGTCCCAATGGTCACTCATTGCATTAGTGACAGCCAGTGTGTATGTAGGCACAGCGTGGAACGCGCTTTACAGCCTGGCATACATTACATTGGCATAACTATATATGTATCACTGAATCCCACAGACACGTTTTAGTGCATGCATGTAAATGTTCATTTCCCCGCACATATTAAATTGGCATACATGTGCAATTACAAATAACATTTTGCAAATGAAATACACTTTCTCACAAACTAATGATCACATTTAAGCGCAGATGCCCAATTTCATGTGGGCATTATGGGTGCATTTATTTGTCTATGTAAATGTTGTTGCCACATGCAGTGGGTAAGTCCTGCCGGTGGCATATTGTACAGGATAGATTGGGTCAGTGGGCATCTCAGGTGTGTGACCACCAGTGATGAGGGGGCAGCCAGTCTGTACATGTGTGTAATATGTTTCCTGTGTGTGCCGCAGGCTCAGAGTGCCAGCACCAGGCAGTGTGTGAGGGCTGCCAGAGACCCATCTCAGACCGCTTTCTGATGAGAGTCAATGAATCCTCCTGGCATGAGGAGTGTTTGCAGTGTACAGTGTGTCAGCAACCCCTCACCACCAGCTGCTACTTCCGGGACAGAAAGCTCTTCTGCAAGCAGGACTACCAACAGTAAGGATACCTCTCTGTCACTGTCTCCCTGTAATCTGTGCCGGCTGCGCTGTGCTCAGTGCCGGCTGCATTATGCCAAGTGCCGGCTGCATTATACCCAATGCCTGCAGAGAAGTCCAGTCTCCAGGAGCAGGCTGCAGGAGAACAACTCTGCCCATAGCCAGACCCAGCTTAGCAACCCATACGCCTTATCATGCCCAGTACAATATATATTGTTTATTATTTGTATCAACGGTTATTTCAACACGAATTTTATCTGACAATCTGCATCCTCGCAATTCACTAATTACCAGCAGGATTGATTGAAATCCAGCACATGATAATGAGAGGAAAAGACCTAGATCCCACAGATAAACACAGGGTATTGTGCGTGGAGGTGAATCAGCAATAGAGCGGTGTTTGTTCACCTGCAACCTCTAGTGTCCCACAGACAGGTCTACTGGTGTGTTTGTGTGTGTGTGTGTGTGTGTGTGTGTGTGTGTGTGTGTGTGTGTGTGTGTGTATATATAAAAATAAATATATATACACACACACAGACATCTATCTATCTATCTATCTATCTATCTATCTATCTATCTATCTATCTATCTATCTATCTATCTACCAATGATTGTCAATGTTATTAACACAGCCAAAAGTTGATAACTTTGGACGGAAGTAACGATATTAATGACACCTGCTCTTCATTTGTTCATTAAATAATCCTGTAACCACAGGAGTAAAGGAGATTAAAATTAGATCCGCCTTGTACAAGGAATAAAATATATTTTCATATTCATATTAGAGTACATGTAATTACACAGAGAGGTTTTCACAAGTACAGTGTACATACTCTGTGTGTCTCTGTGTTTGTTTGTTTGTTTGTTTGTGTGTGTGTATGTATGTATGTATGTATGTATGTATGTGTATATATATATATATATATATATACATACAGTGCATATATGTGTGTGTGTGTGTGTGTGTGTGTGTGTGTGTGTGTACATACATATATATATATATATATATATATAGTGTAGCTAAAATTCTTTAATCATATGCATTAACTGGTGATATTGAATTTTTCTTTACGTGAGCTGAGATATAATCAGATTTCTTGATATTAAAAATGGCCACAGTCCCTTCCAAGCTGCACAGTACTTTGTACTTAAAGGCCTGGCACTTATTTTTAGTTTAAGCAAAATGCTACTTTTTCTCCTACTAATAAATACTTCGGTCTGCTTTGGATATATGTACACAGCTCTATCATTATAACCATACTATAGAAGGGTTGCTTTGCACAGATCTTACTGTAGATGGGTAGATGGGGAACAACTGTCTTATGTGTGTTGAGAAATGCGTTCGGTGCGGTGCAGACTGTAACCCGCCACGTACAGCCAGCCTGTATTATTTTTATAATTAGTTCATCTAGTATGAAAAATATGAAGGTTCCCGAGAATGCTCCTCAGTCATATACACAGAATATTATTTACTGCATCTACCTACATAATTGGGGAAATTGGAATCAGACTTCCCATCTGAGCCTCTTCTTTATAAACCCACAGTGGGTATGGCAGGGTCATTTATCAGAGAATTATGTCCCCGTTATTGCGTTTCCCATTTTTTTCCTTATTACTCTGTATACCCAGAGTTTAACTAAGCGCAAATACCTATGAGTGTATATACGACAATCTATACAGGACCTGGTAATAACATTACTTTATATATTTACTCTTCTAACCCATCTCTTGTCAATTATAAACGTATTTATTTTCGTTGACCTTCTTGACAATATATAATATCTAATTACCTTAAATATACACAAGTGCAATTAAGAAGTTCCAATCCACATTCCTCATGCCCTCTACTCTGTCCCCCCACGACTCCTCCCGCAATGTTAGCACACATTAACCCCCACTCCCCTCCCCAGTGGTGGTACAGTATGGAAAAGAAAATATATCTTCGTCTCAGTCTTAATGGATCCACTGGAGCAGTTCATATACAGTAGTTATAGTTATGCTTGTACACGTAATTACTCTCTCCCCACTATTACCGGCGTAACAATTACTTTGCGCGCCAGCGGGAAAGATGTACGTGTTTCGACAAAATTGCGCTTTATTTGCACCCGTGTTTTTTGAATGCGCATTTTTTTTGCGTTGCCTATATCTCCTAAAAAGATTACATTCGCGTTACCGGATTATTAATAGTGACAAATCAGTACTGTTGTTCACTCCATATAGCCAGCCAATCGTAATCGAAAATATTATTTATGGTAAATATAACATCTAGCTGCACATTATATAAATATAATCACTTACAACATAAAATCAACAAATGAATAATTCTCCAACTACAAGTGGCTGTGTATGTATGTATGTATGTATGTATGTATGAATGTATATATATATATATATATATATATATATGTACACACACACACACACACAATGAATGATTCGCAATAAGGCAGTAATAGGTGAAATGGTTTTTGATACATGTAAATAAATATGTTTACATAGATTTGCGGCACTAATTTGTATTTTAGCTGTTTGCACTGTATTTGCTGGCAGAGGTAAAGGGACTGAATATCATTACAGGTTGAGATGCTCGTTCTCGTTGCATGTTAAACAGTCCATTGCCCTTTCTATTACGCTCATCAGTGAGATAAGTGATTAACCTCTGCCTCTGAAGAGTTTAGTTGACTCGGAGACTCCCGATCAACTTTTTTTTCTTTACTTTTATTTTCTGTTTCACCACTATCAGGTTTCCCAAAAGTGTCGGAGTCATCTACCAACCCAAACATTGCTTATCATAAAGAGAGAGGGGCTCTTAAATGTGCTCTCCATGCTTGTCAGTAAAATTTAGAGGCTTTTTGTGTTGCAGGGTGAGCACAGCCACTTCAATCACTCAGACATAATATGTCTCTGCTAGAAGTCTGGAAAGACACAAAGAGAAACATCTATTGCTTTGCATCAGTCTTTGTCAGGCGTTCAAAAAGCTCCCAAACAGGCCTGTAGTAATTCCTAGCAACCATATTTATACCGTACCTACAGCATGAAAATCCTTCTCCCTGGTAACCTCCACTAAATGCTAACATGACATATTTTGGAGGTAACAACTGCTGTGGGACTCCCCTTACCCCTTTCTTGGATGCCTTCAAATCTTAAAGCAAACATTTTGAATTTATTATGAATTTATTATTTATTATTAATTAATAGGAGGGGATTCAATTTAGATAACATCTAATTATGTGCAAATTAGGGAAACTTAGCATGATGCTGTGCATTTAGCAGAGAGATCTGAAGACTTTATCTTGCAAGCAGGGCCTTCTTACCTCTTTGTTTGTCTGTTCTTACCCTGTCTTGTTTTATTACTATTTTGTTCCCAATTGTAAAGCGCTATGGAATATGCTAGCGCTATATAAATAACTGTTACTAAATAAATTAAGACTAATTATGGAGTGAAATTGCATACATATATTGTGGTGAATGAATGCTTAAATTCTACATATACGTCTGCTGTGTATTTTTCTATAAAAATAAATGGTAAAGTTTTCCATATAATACAATACAGCACCACCTCACCCAAACCCCCTTACACCCCCCAAAAAGAAAACCCCCAAAAGAAATAACTAATCATTAATATTAAAGACATACTGATGCCTACTTTACAATATATATTGTTTCCGCACATAATTTTAGAGAGAACATTTAAATACTTTAGTAGCAACTATGTAAAGAGTAAAAATCTTGTGCATCCTTTTATAGGTGACATAGAACTGCATCAGAGCCATAGGAAATGATCTAATATGGTGACATCACCTTTTTTTAATGTAAATGTGAATGAATGCTGCGTTGGCCTGAACAGGACAGTCATAGACGTTAGTAGCTATCTTGCTGCTAAATAGCGTTGCGGCCCTCTCTGGGAGGGGATGGGTTAAGTATTGTCTCCTGTTTAGGACAAGTGGGACCCTGTTGAGGTATTCATGCTTACTGGCAATTAAGAGAGATATCTCCTTGTAAAGTGTTGTTGTGTCACAGAACCTGGTGTGACTGGACATGCTCCCTGCTGTGGGTCTGTCACCGTCAGCCGTCGCTACTAGGCCTTAATGGCAAGATATATGGGAAGACATGTAAAGTGTATTATTTCTATGAATGGTATTAAAGAAGAATATTTTTTTTCCTCCGTTACATAGTTAGAAGGCTTGCTGCATACATGGATGTGGCGAATTATACCTTGACTGCGTGTGTTTCCAACATATGTCACATACCGTCAATGCCGTAATTTGCCTATTTTCATTCTATAGTTGTTTGTAGAATATTTTTGTGATCCTCTGTGTAGGCTTCTTTATGTTGTTTCTTTGTCCTACAAATGTACAGTTACTATGCAAGTAAGGTGATCCTGAATATATTCATCACACACACACACACACACACACACACACACACACACACACACACACACACACACACACACACACACACTCACACACACACACACACACACACACACACACTGTGATGCATACAAATTATGGAGAGTGGTCAAATCAGTATCTTGTAGTTATTTATTTCATTATTTACTGGAATGCATATGCTATATCAAGTATAACTCCAGTTGCGAGACAATACTCATTGGAATTGATAGGTATAAATACACAAATACATGAATAGTGCAGTCTTATCCATCCAGCCTACTGTTCTCATTGATAGTAATGATAAAGACATTCCAGGCTGAGTCAATTCTTTATATCAATCTGTATCAGCGGTCAGGAGCTTATGTAGGCAGCAGTAAAAATAATCAGACTCCAGGCTGCAGGAATCTGTATGTAATTTTAAATACAGGATGGCTTACATCTTGAGTAGTGCCATACGCTGCACCGTTTTCCTCAGGCTCTCAGAACTTTGGCTGAGGACTATTAAAATTAAATAAAAAGTTAAAAATGTTGTGTTCTAAATTGCTGATGATGGGTCAAAGTGATGTCTTTCTGGTCTTCCAGCAGCAGAACGGTTAAATGCAATATATTTGAGGACACTGATGCAATTCATTATTACTACTGAAACATGCATTTAAAGTATGTAGTGTAATACATGGGTACACAATGTATTTACATGCGTAGGTTACCAGATCATAATCAGATTATCAGATTATAAGAAATGAATCATACAATAATTGGTTAATATGTGTGAAATCATATATTAAGTCATGAATGTAGACAATAAGCACATCTAAGAATCATTGGTCAAGGAAAATAAAATAGTATTAAACTTACTAGAGAGCATCACATTTTTTTATTAGATATTTTTTTTAATGAAAAGAGCAACAGTGCAAGATTGCAACAAAACTGACGCACATTTGCTCCTAATTTTCATTTTTTTTCAGAATTTTTGAGAAATGCTTTGAATTTCCTGCCACGGGGTTAAAATTGCATCATTAGTTTATGTTGATTTGTAGTTGGGTTCAGCCTGCGGAGAAAGGAAATTATATTGCGAGTCCTTTTGCATAAAAAAAATACATAAAGTACAAAAACATTAAAAACACTTATTTTACACATAGGAAACACATATTTCACATGGCTGGATTTTTTGTATTTTTGAAAATGTATAAAATTTAAGGTACTGAAAATAAAATTATGTGAGGCAGGCCCAAGCTGCGTCATCATCTGATGTGGGTTATAGTAAGTGAGGCCTGTTCATGAGAAAACACACAAAAAAAAAAAGATATTCTCTAAAAATAAACTAAATCAACTTAAAATTAAATCACTAACAACAAAGCTTTAAAAATAGATAATTTTTTTATGTTATATACCAATTAGAACACTTTTATCCGAAAACATCACTTGTACCATAAACTATGCAGTTTACTTTCTAATTAGAACACTGTTTAGTTAATATTTATGTAGTGTCAAATACTTTCCTTAATTCTCAGTACTCATTTAACTTTGACCATAATCGACCACAAGAGAGTTGCTATAAGATGACCTTGACGCATTTTCAACACATTTTTCTGGCGCAAATTTCCAAACGAAGTTGATCTGACCCATCTGTGCTTCTAGCACGAGAACCATGCATGCGCCAAAAAACTGTCTGCAAATGTTTTGTGAGAAGGTGCGGCATGAGAACGTGCAGGTCCAATACACAGACGCATAGAGGAGTAATTTTTCCTTGCATCAATTTAGCACTAAAATCCTTTTTTGTGGTTCCCAATACATAGCCCTCAAGGGACTTAAATATTTGGAAGCAAAATGTCTGTTACTCAAGTTGTTGCCATTTATTAAATGTTTTTTAAGTGAACAAAGACAAGTTTTCAGATTAACCCTTGTGTTCTGGGAGAAATCCTGCCTCACTCTGCGGGAAACATTTTAGATTGCAAGCTCTGTCTACCAAACATTGATAACATCTTTGTTATTCCACTCTGGTTGTCATGGATAAAACGATCTCTACAACTAATGAGTTGTAAGAATTTTATTCAACATTATATAGTAATATCCAGACTTATTAGTTACATATTACCAAACTGCCTAATTCCAGGCTCAAAACTATCTGTACTAGATTTTAAGGATGAGACTGTAAAAAAAAAAAAAAAAAGTAAAAAAAAAATTCAATATATATTTGTATTATCTTTTAAGTTTTAGAGATAGTTATACATGCATATATTTTGTGTGCGACATACACATTGAAGAACAAATTTTGGAAATGAAACGAGTACATTTCTGTAATAAAAACTTTAATAAGTATCTATAATCTTCACCAAACCTGTTGTAAACTGCAGGTACATTGAATTAATTCAGACATTAAGTTCTTTGGGGTTGCTTAATGAACACCTATGGTATAAATGAAAATACAGAACAAAAGGTAATTACCAGGTATATTAAAACCATGAAAGCTTGAGATTATGGTATGATTATTGGTATCAGCGTAATAATAATGTGGAACCGTCCCCTTGCGTATAAGTTCTCAATAAAAGTACCACAAAAAAAGTAAACCCTCCTCACACACACATACTTTGACTTGTCAGCATTAACCTTTTGTTTAAAATTGCTTCCAGCACTTAAAGCATAACTCTGTAGCAACACACAACTCAAACCGCATATATATATATATATATATAAACTCATAATACATAATAGACCTAATATTCACCCTTACAATTACACACATTTTATCACATTTCATAACCATTTACATGTCTGCTCATGCTCAACCTGCATAGCATGGTACATAATACTGTAAGGTCTTCTAGTCATAAACAAAGAAAAGATGGTTAATTAGTCACTTAAACAAGTAATAGGCTACAAAATAATACATATATATATATATACACACACACACACATATATATATATATATATATATATATATATCCAATGTATACCCCGACACTCCTCTGGGATAACTTGCTGTGGTGCACTTACTTGTGGGCACGATGAACCACCGACATATAGCAGACAATTACAGTCGGCACTCGCAGACTTGTAAAGTGATGAAAAGACTTCACCCAGTGAAGTGTTTATTGAAAAGTACAAGAAGTACAAGTAACATTTCGGGGACGCATCCCCTTCCTCAGGAAGGGAATGCGTCCCCGCAACGTTACTTGTACTTTTCAATAAACACTTCACTGGTTGAAGTTTTTTCATCACTTTACAAGTCTGCAAATTGTCTGATATATATATATATATATATATATTTGGTTGAGTGTATGTATATATATATATATATATATATATATATATATATACAGCTTCTCCTATCCCAGTTCCACATAACATGATTTCCACAGGACGTCAGAACATTTCACTGTTAGGTACTGTAACAAGTGCTATCAAGTGTTTACATAATTAATACAATAGCAACATCTTGTTATGCTGTACATAGCCTGTGATGTATATATGTATATAGTAGTAAACAAGACACACAATGCATGACAATTAGGCATCATGCTCAGAGAGTTACAGGATGTACTGACAAAAATGCAAGGCAATGGAACCTAAAGAGAAAAATACACCAAGCTAGTTATGCATTATCACTGTTCCTGTAAGTTTGGTTTCTTGTAGACGCATGATCACCTTTTTAATGCACAACACAAAGTGTTAGTTGCAGTTGTATAAAAGGCTGACCAGTTCTAGTTATTGGGAATTTTTAACAGATGCTTGTAATTGGCTCCTGTGGCCACAACATCTCTTGCCACAAAGATATGTATAGCATGCTGCTTTTGTCATTTACTAAAACACAGTCAACTTTACTACAGTACCTGCAGCTTTTGAGGACTTACTGAACTGAAAATGGCAGTTGCATCAATTGCAGAGAAATAGGCTTATGATGGGTGTTGCTAGGTAGTCACTAGGTACCACTACTTTGCAGTGTCTTGAATATTTCAATGCAAACATGACCTCCCAATGTAGTAGAAATGCGCCTTCTTTCTTTTTGTTCAAACAGATTCAAATTAAGTGGACTGAAAGGGTAAAATTAGGCCACAGTTATAAGTTGTGAGCAAATCTTTCTAATAAGTAACCCACAATCCTCTGGACAGCCCAGACTGGACTTCCCATAAGTGTATAAGCAAGCAGCACTATAAAATAATTAAAGGGTACATTTCTTAATCAGTTTGTAGCAAGAATCTAAGCAGAGGGTAATACACAAATTGTGCAGATATAAAAGTACCGGCTGCTTTCTTGTACTGTTCAAGTGGTATAGAGGTAATTAGTGCTTAAACATGACTTTGCTTATTCAAATAATATAGAGCAGTAAATCTGTGATTTGCAAATATCTTCCAATAAGGCTTGCACAAAGTCAGTGGTGAACATTATTTGGCACATGCGACAATCCAAGTCTTCACCTGTGGCCCCTAGCTCCTTCCTAAATTCTTATTAAATCTACTGTGTTTGTTAGAACTTGTAATAATTCTTTAAAATGCCTATGCTACTTTAGATGAGTATCTCTTTCTTAGATTAAGGGGGGGAGTTCAGTTGCCCACAATACCGCGGAAATATATCACATGCTTAACTTTTTTAACATATTGCACAAAAATGCTGCTTTTCAGCTGTATGCATGCTCCCATTTTTTGGCCAATCTAATTAGAAATTCGCAAAACCAGCATTTGCGCAATAATTAGTACTGGTGCTAGGTGTAGGTGAAAATGAGGATATCTGCCTGTACCTCAAAAAAAGACAAACTAGTATAGGATAACAGTACAAAAGTGTATTAGTGGCCATAATAAAAGCATTTGGGGTTCTTAATATGTGTCAAATGGCTGTTATATGCATTTTTCTAAAACAGTGAAAAAATGATAGAAAGACAAGTGTTTTTCTGCAAAATATATGCTCTACTTAAATCTGGGGTACATAAAATGGGTATTATTAGTATATATTTGGGTTATTTTAAGTCAGTTTTAAAAAAAAGTTGCAAAAAAACTCTAATACCTCCCACCTGCAAGCCTAAAAACACTTGTCTCACTGATAAAGCACCCCCATATACCTGTCCCATACCCCTACCCCAATTTCCTGTATTTTGCAGTTTTTCCACAAAGAAATGATATGTAATTATTGGCCCAATTAAGCTACTTCTTCTAAATGCCTAATTAGTCATTATGGAGATGTCCCAGTGGTTCTGAACCAAGTCCAGACATTTTTACCTTAAAACAGGTATTTTTCTCAACTTTTCACCTGCTCAGGTGGTGGTGAAAAGAAATTTGCATTAAACTTATGCTGAATTATCGCCGGTAAATTTTTCGATTAATTGGATAGGTCAATATTTGAAAATTGCAATAAAAGCCCATTTTTCGCACAACAGGTTATTACGGACAACTGAATTCCCCCCTAAGTGTATTATTTTACCTTATAGGTGAGATTAAGGGAAATGTGTATTCTTATTAAAGGTTTGAGTGTCACCCATGTGGCTCCAGAAGGGGATGCATGCTCAGCACTACATAGATGGGCGCTGAGGTGTACATATAGGAAATCATGGCTGCAACATGTCTCCACTTAGTACATTACTATGTAGAATTATATGAATCCTATTAGTATGTTACAGTTAGTAGTTTGTTAGTAGTTTTGGCTATTATATTCTGCCTATTATGGGTATTTATTTATTACCAGTTATTTATATAGCGCACACATATTCCGCAACACTTTACAGAGAGAATATTTGGCCATTCACGTCAGTCCCTGCCCCTGTGGAGCTTACAATCTATATTCCCTAGCACATTTATACGCACACACATTCATACTAGGGTTAATTTTGTCAGAAGCCAGTTAACCTAGCAGAATATTTTTGGGTTGTGGGAGGAAACCGGAGTACCCGAAGGAACCTCATGCAAGTACGGGGAGAATATACAAACTCCACACAGTTAGGGCTTTGGTGGGAATAGAACCCATGACCTCAGTGCTGTGAGGCAGTAATTCTAACTATTACACCATCCGTACTGAAGTGTTGCCACTCTTACGCCTCAAAAACTACTGTACTATTTGCATATACAGTATTATATACTGTAAAACAAATTAGAAAATCAATCCTTATTATCAATTCTTATTATTTTATCCAGCAAGGTGTAAATCATTAATAGAAAAAAATTGCGCTATATACCTTATTTTTGTACATTATGCTGCTCCTACGAACCATCTGTCTGAGACATTTTTCTTATTTTGCCTCTCTATAGGCAAACTGAATGGGTAATACTTGAAAATGTTTAAATAAAAATGAAGTGGAGACACCTGTAGATGTGTACTTAGTGACCAATCACGAATAAGCTTTGATCAAACAGCACAAACTAAATAATGAAAACAAATGGCTGATTAGTTGCTGTGTGTTATTGCACATGAGGGCACTTTGCTAGCCACAGATTTCCGTATTTGCCTTGCGTGTTACTGTTCTGCTCAACTTACGGCAATTACAGTAATTAAAAAAATCACTCACCTCTAGGAGGAGCAAAATAAAAGGGAATGGATTAAGCGTATTTTATCAAGTGATTATTACCAACATGTCACGCAGAAACATATCACCAGAAAATACTATGGCTCAGATTTATCAAGCATGTGATAAATTGAACTGTAATAAAGTACAAACCAATCAGCTCCTAAATGTCATTTTTTAAACACAGCCTGTAACATGGCAGGTAGGAGCTGATTGGCTGGAACTTTATCATTATGCAATTTATCACTCTCCAAGGCTTAATAAATCTGGGCCTAGGTAACGTCTCTGCCTCTTGCCCATATATGACATTGGACATATGTGACTGATAAAGCCATACTAAACACATTTGCAGGCCTACAGTATGCTGTTATAAAAATACTTTATTTTAATTAAATGCCTATGTGTAGCTTACATCTGCAATTACTACGGTAAGCAAGGTAAAATACATATACACAACCATTTCTAATTAAGTACACAAATACAAACAGACACATATAGAGACAGACAGACGCGCACAAAAGGATGTACACAGGCACACATTGTCTTACAGCTGGCATCGAGAGGTGACATAAATATTAGAAGTGGGTGATTGTCTCTCTCGTGGTTTAACCCTTTCATATGAGAGTATGCTAATTCCAACAATGCCAAGTCAATTTTTTCTTCCCTGCTAGACTGGTTGAAGCATGTTATGATCTGAAGAGTCTCTACTGCTGTTAGTTGAGACATTTGCTTGCAATAGCGACAGCTGTTGTGTCTCTTGTCATTGGGCTTCTACGTGGGAGTAGACATTAATCCAATTAAACATGTCGCTGACATTAGTTCTCTTGGGGGATCTCACATGGGAATGCACGATAGTAATTTGTGTGGGGTTGCATTTAATTCTATTTCCATTTTAAAGTGGGGTTAGAACGCCTAGTATTGTAGTCAGTTTTGCAGCACTCTAACTACAGGTAAGGGAAAACCATCTCCAGGCCCAACATGTTCCTGTTTGAGCAGTTAAGAATTTTTTGTATATGTTGACTTTTGACCTGGCTTTTTAAAATCACTGTAACTTTCCAAACTTCTGTTGTTATGAAGGCTCTCCAAACTATTCTTCATGGTGGTCCATCATACCTTATTTTGCCGGGATGCAGTTAGGTTGCCGGCAGTTGGGATCCCGGCGGTCAGGATACCAACGCCAGAATCCCAACCGTTGACAACGCTGCCAGCCGGAATCCCGGCTAACAAGGGCTATTCCCACTCGTGGGAGTCCATGACACCCATAGAGTGGGAATAGAACCTGTGGTGAGTGCAGTGAGTCACCGAGCCCACAAAGGGACTCCCTGCGCTCGCCATGCTGCCGGCCTACTGGTGGCTGGGATGCCGGTATATCTTACTGAACCCATTTTGCTACTATCTGACTACAGGTTTCAAGAACGTGTCCACCATGAAAGTTTGCAAGTAGCAGAATTGATGGGGAAATTCACTGAATATTTCATCCATCTACAGTATGCATCTATCAATCTATCTATCTATCTATCGATCGATCTATCTCAAAATTAAGTGAATGGATCTAATTGCATTTATGGATCTAGCTATTGAATGCTCAGAATGAAGTACTACACTTTTTAATAACTTTAGAGGAACTGCAGTACATTACAAAGCAAAATGTGTTATACAACCCTCTGGCTAAGTAGGTGCTGAGGCATCTTGATATTGTCTAAATGTAAGAACAAATGTGCATAGGAAGGGAAGGTGTTATACCTGTAACTTGTGCAGGGGAGGTGTCCAGAGATAACATCTAGCAAGTGCCTTGGGCTTTTGTCATGTCTCAAATACCACATGAAAAAAACTGAAAATATGTCCTTTCATTCCAGAGTGCCTGTACAGGCTGTTACATCATTAGTAATGTAGAGCACACTGGAGCTGGTAAATAAGCACAGGTCATATGCATTTCATTTAAGGGGAGGTTCGGACACAATTTTGGGGGTCATGCTGAGTTTTATGTAAAGTGGGCTCTGTTGCATAAAACAAATATTTTACTTCTGCACATGTACACAAAGCACTACTTACATTTGTGCCAATATTCTCCCCATTGGACTGGCATCGGCAAGTGTATATGCCCGTTGGCGTCGATGTTGGGCTGGGTACACATCGCTAAGTGTGTACCCACCTTTACACTTACAGACAGTAGAGGCCCTAGTGGTGGGGTGCAGCACAGTTCAAAATTCAGATATGGGAGCCACATCAACCACATCCCAAACGCTACCAAACATCACCGGCCGAGACTCACTGGCAGTTGGTGTGGCTCCCCTATTTGATTTTTGTACTGCACTGCAGCCCCACTACTTACAACTGATTGGGGACCCTAATGATTGGTGAGTCATAAGGCACGTAGGTGCAAATGTGACTTATGAAGACAGTACACAGATGCATAAACGTCTTTCAGGAGACGGGTAAATTGACGGTACTTGTCTCTCTGTAATGCCAGTAATGAAATGATGACGATGACGATGGCTACCCAGGAAGAGCTGGGCTATGCCAACCTATCATATCTTACATATTGTATCTTTGTTTGAAAGAAGTTACACTTAAAGTGATCTCCTGTGTTAAATGTGAACACAAAGTTGTTTTTCATTTCACATCACAGATTTTAGGGGGACATGTACTAAGCAGTGATAAAAGTGGAGAAGTGAGCCAGTGGAGAAGATGCCCATGGCAACCAATCAGCATTGATGTAACATTTATCATTTGCATAGTATAAAAGCATACAGAGCAGCTGATTGGTTGCCAAGGGTAAGTTCTCCACTGGCTCACTTGTCCCCCTTAGTCCCAGTCATGTTTAAGGTTGACTGTTCTTACCACTAGAATACTAGTTGTAATAATATCATATATTTTGAAATATAAATGCCAGGATATGCTATACAATATGTCAATATATCAGTTTTAAAATAAGGTTGCTTCCATAACTATCCAATTCCCTTTACAATCCCTGTAAGATGCCCCAATGGAATAACCCTTTTGTTTGTTTACTTGAAGTGTATTCAGCTGTGTGCTACAATATTTTTGCAATGCTAACCTTTCCCGGAGTGTCCAATAAACTTTTCCATTTTATCCAAAACCTGTCACTGTCTACACTATACTGTATACTCTTCCTTTATATCATGCTTCTGTATAAGAAGATGGTGTAATCAATGTACTTCTGACACTGCCCTCCACGGTTCCCCTGTAACCTATTTGTATAATAGAGCCGGAAGCAATTCTCTTTCTTGATGACGCATTGATAATCCTATAATTATACTCACTATTAACGAATGCATGAATCTGGTTATTTATACTTACATAAAGTTTCTTTGTAGCAAGTAAATAAGCATTGTGCTCACTTGTATTTGTGTGGCCCGTGTGTTCTTTGTGGGGGGGGGAGTTATGTTAAAGGGGACATGTACCCTGGCAATAGATGCAAATTACTTCCAGTCAGGCTCGGACTGGCCCACAGGGGTACAGGGGAAACCACCGGTAGGCCCCACTGCCTGGGGGGCCCTCCTCCTCTAGGGATTAGGTTCTAGACTGTGCACTTGAATTATACATTACATGTGTTACCTTATACTGCACAGGATTATGATGTATTCTCTACAGTACATTGCTGTCATTAATCTGGCACATTATCATGCATGCACTAGCATTAATTATTATATACATTATCAAGGAGTCCAGACCAGGTACTCTATAATGGTTAGCCAAACCTCTGTGGTGGCTGGCCACACCCCATGGGCCCCTAACATTGCATACCCCCGGTGGGCCCTTCATGCTCCAGTCCGACACTGCTTCCAGTTAATTCTTCTACCACTAATAAGACACATGTACAGTATAGTCATAATATATTAGACATAAAGTCATAAAGACATTGACACAAAGATTATCCCATGAACGAGAGATGCAATATTAAGAGCTTTGGCTCAGTACACTTAAATGTACCCAAATTTTGATGGCAACCAATCAGTTTATGATTGGATGCGACGGGCAACTTCTCTACCTATCCTTTTAAGAATCTTTCAAACATCTCCCCCCTAGGACACGGATAGCTGGGGCAGATGTATCATAAAACAAGTGCCCCAGTTGTCTTGCAGGTTTTAAAGATAACTCTGCACCCCAACTGGAATAAACGTGGTGATCTTGTGTGGTGATGCAGATTAAATAAATTATAATAATTTGTATTAAGTTTGTATATTTTAATAACAATTTTAAATGAACCCCTAACTTTATAACCCTAATGTGGAACTATATGCACTTTTGAAAAACATAATCTAGGTTTTTTCATAACAAAATAGTATGGACAAGATGGAAGCAACTGCAGTTCCAAAAAGCTGCATAGCTGCAACCCTTTTAAAAAATCACCCCATACATTGCCTAATAGTGAAAGTCACATTTTTTACAGACAGAAAATAAATAATTACAAGACAAAAAATGTACCTCCCAAGTATCCTGGAAAATAGAATCCGCCTCTACAGTATGAGAGTGTCATTAGAATGGAAATACATTAAATTAGACTTTAGTGATGGATACTGAAATATTGGGATGAATGTGACAAGTGGACAGCATAATGTTTGGAGATATGTTTACAGTTTGAGTGACAAAAACTGCAATAAATGCGCATCTTTAACTTCATATTTACATAATAAAGATTTTCATCGGAATTCTGTAAAACAATTGTTTGGACTATATCATTAGTTTTTACAAGCACCATAATTAAAAATTTATAGGTACTTTTACTTGTGCACCTAAGATTGTTTTATTTAGAAGTGAGTCATTCCAAAACTTCTGTGCACTGTGAGCACATTAAAACAATACTATCCACCAAACAACCGCTCCCACGGGTCATATAATTCATCATTTCTGTTTAATATTTGACACATATCTTTAAAAATACAAATTAATTTGTCAGCATATTTTGCTGTAAATTTTAACCAATTTTACTACATTTGTTTTCACAGTATACTGGATATTACTCAATACGCTATACAGAATACCACGCTGCTTCTGGTTACTGTGACAGCCAGCCAGGTCACCCTCCAATATACTGTATTACATCATGCCCACTACTTGTGGGGTGACGTAAATACTTTGGATTTTTAGCAGTGTCTTTATAACTGCAACCCTAGCACAGCACAGCAGATTGCAGTGAAAGTTTACAGGTTGGACATACTGCAGTGCAGCATTCAGCTCGCATTGCTTATAATTATATAAATATATATATATTTATATATATGTGTGTGTGTGTATGTGTATGTGTGTGTGCGTGTACATACATACATATGTGCATATACGTGTGTGTTTGTGTGTATATAAACATGTTTATACATAAATATATATATATAGAAGTGTGTGTGTGTGTGTGTGTGTGTGTGTGTGTGTATACATATATATATATATATATATATATATATAGAGAGAGAGAGAGAGAGAGAGAGAGAGAGAGAGAAATTTATTATTTATTTTACCTGTACATATTGGCCAATGTGACAATGTGAATTCTATATTATATTGCAAGGAGAGAAAAAATACTGATTAATAATAAATAACTCTAGTCATTTATAGTCAAACTTATTTACAGAGAGTTATATGTTATTACACAGTATATATATGTAATGAATTAAAGTTGCTCAATAGACATTTAAATATTTAAAGTGTAATTATGGATAAAAGTCAGTTTAACATTGTACTGCCCTTTGTCTCTGTGTCATTTCTGCTCAAAATGAATAATTTTACAGTTCTAATCAAGTATGTGCATAAATGTAAATATGCTAATCAAGGACTTGCTCACTGCACAGAATAAAATATGGCCAGCGCTTTGATAAGTTGTATAAGTATGTACTGTGCAGTGGAAGATGTTAGTGTTAAATAAATGAAAATACACTGATTACAGTTACAGAATAAAAATTGTGGACTGACCGACTGTGGTAATAAGAATATGAGAGATTTCAGAGAGTCACTGGATAATGTAGCCATGTTTCAAAAGAGCCAACCTACACAATGGAGAATAAGATTAAAGCTCACATTTAATTTACTAATAAAATGAGTGCAGTTTTTGAATCCTTACCTCTTACCATTGTTTATAACGTTGACTGTCTTTGTGGAATATTAATCTCTCAATGGGCTTCTGTAATGACCTGCAGACTTCTAGAAAAGTTGGCAAATTAATAATCAGCCAGATGTAACCATTAAATCTAAAGTAAAAGATTTAACAAAGGGCAGCTATGAGAATTGGGATGATACGATCAACCCTCAGTACTCGATGATAGCTATAATCTGATTGGTTCTTATGGCCAATGCCTCCTCTTTGCTTTTTAGAAATCTTTAGTAAATATACCCTCAAATGAATAGCTACATCATATTAAGATGAATACATTAGGGTGTATGTTATTACCAGCGGTAATTTGCAGCATTAAAAAAAGGTTGATGGTCCTTATTGGTCTATCCAATTATAGCCCATTTTGTTTTATGCCGCAAATACCCTATATTGCATGAAAAAAACCCCACACAGGTTCTGTGAAAAGACACAGACCTATGTGTTTTTGGCGCAGCGATCAGGGTATTTTAGCATACTTATTGGGGATTTGGTTTCGCCTGCCTGTGGCAGGTGAAACAAATCCCCTGATGAGTGCCGGCATCGGGGATAATAGGATAGCCCCAGGTGAGTCAACTAGCCACAGTAAACTACTGCAGCTAATTAGTTACTGCCCGTTGTCTCAATATCTTTAATACATAAAAAAAAATACAAATTACAAAACATTTCCAATAGTGTTATATCAACTTTCAATAACTGTTGATAGTGTGTTATACAGGTTTGGTGGCTGATATACAGTATAACATTGTGAATCCTGCAGAGCGGCTTACCCAATAATGTGCTTCCTACATTAAGGGATTTTCTGCTTATACAGGAAAATGACAAGAGTTAGTACACAGGTCCCACAGCATCCACAGGGGACGATGCACTTTCTCATTCGCCAATGAGGACACGAAGGCAAAGTGTCATTTGTTTTACAGCCACGTTTCAGGAGTGAAGTATATTGAAAAATTAACGCAGGAAGCTGAGGGAAGTCGACTAGCAATGCCTTGACATTTCATCAGGCCTGTGTCTGATATGAATTGCATGTCATAAACAGCTTATGTCATCGGATGCCAGTAAAAACAGCGGGCCCTCCCTACTGGATTTTCAGACTTTTTTTTTTTTTTGCTCATAAATGTTTATTTGTGAATAATATTGTTTTAAAAAAGAAAAAAAGAAGCGAAAAGCTGACCTCAAGTTTGTGAAAAGAATCTATCTCCGTTCACGCGAAAGTTTGTGTTTTAAAAAGTTCTGGGGAGGTGTTATTTGATTGAGAAGTGATGGCTTGTGTGTTTGCTTTTAGTACTCATGCTCCCGGGATTAACTGTTTATAAGAGACGTGGTATGCCATCAATAGCTAGATTTTAACGCTGCAGTTCAAGCTTGACAGCATTTCCTAAAGCTTCTCACAAGCACACCGAGGGAGGCTAATATTATTTTTCATTAGCCCCTGTTTCTTGTTATTTTTCCCATTTCTGTGTTGGTTTAAAAATTAGCACCAATGCATGTAATTAGGCACTTAAAGGTTTTTAGTGACCATTGTTCTCCCACTGTAATTTACTGAATGAAACTGAGATGGACAAAAAAGACTTGAAATAAATTAGTAGCATGATCTATGTATGAAATTCTTTCTTTCCAATGAGCGTGATATAAACATATGTTGCTGATACCATTGGAAACACAGGAAACTATTGACTTTTGATGTACAATTTTGGTTAAACTAATTATGGTTGGAGGAATATAGGAAATTCCAAAAACATTTTCAAAAACCAATGCTTCTTCTAAACTGAGCAAAATGGAAATAAAAGAGATAACCATTTTATGTAATAAAAGTTCAGTCCTGAAGGCATGTACTGAGAATCCGCTGTTCAGTGTAACTATGAACAATGCATTGTTTCATAAAACAAGGTTTTCTTTAAATTTAATTTAATAACATGATTTGATATTTGAGAATCTTGCTTTATGGCTAGCAATCATTATGTATTGATTATCCCACTTTCAAAAAAAGATATGAACTATGTTGTTGAAACTTTTTGAAAATATTGATATCTTGATTAGTTTAAATGAATTTACTATGTTTAGAAGAATATATAGCAAATCTCAAAACATTTCCTGTTAACAATGTTGTTTCTAAGATGATCAATCTGTAAATAAAAGAAATACAACCATACTTTAATAAAAACGGAGTCCTTAACGAATGGATTAAGAATCTGCTGTTCAGTGCAACTCGGCACAATGCATTTTTATTCAAACAAGTTCATTGTTTACACTCTCAATCCTGGAGTTCTCAGTTTAAAGGGGAGAAGATAGACACGTGGGGTCTACTTACAAAAGCTTCTAAAATTGTAAAGTGGTGATGTTACCCATAGCAACCAATCAGATTCTATTACTTTCTAAGATGCAATAGAGAAATGATAGACAGAATCTGATATGTTGCTAAGGCCAACATCACCACTTTTCAATTTTAGAAGCTTTAGTAAATGAATCCCATTATATTAAAGGTATGTGTAAGGGGCTAAAGTTTTAACCTCTTCTACCCATTGAGTTATTCTGTGCAAAAATAGAAACGCAAACTAAACCCAGACTAATAAAGCAACCAAATGAAATCCTAACATCTGTCTCTAGTGTTGTAGATAAGGGATAGAAATCCTTTTTTAAACAGTATACACGGGTTCCCAATCTAGTACCAGCATTATCTGGATAATATCCTAATTTTCAAGTTTGTTCCATTACATCTCTAAAATGCCTCTGCGACTATAAGCAGCAGTTATTTTGTTAGGATCATTGTTAATTGGACAAATATTTCCTTCCAGTTATGATGCCACAGATAACTGAAAATTATACATTTTAGAATGGAATAGTAAATTAGTGGTTAGTGTTTTTTTGTTGCAGAAAACAGCAATGTACTAAACCATTATATAAATGCATTTTAACACTGCAATAACTGTGAATACATAGATTGTACTAATCTAATATAGTAGTAATGGGTTCAGTATGATTTACTGACAGTCAAAATACCGACACGGTCAAAATACCGACACGGTCAAAATACCGACAATTATTATGCTGACATGCTCAAAATGCAGGCATAGTCAGAATACCGACATTTGAAATGCCGACATTTCTAAATACCGGCATGAGTTTTTCTGTGTTTTTGTGTCAATGTCGACATAGGTCGACATGGACACCGTGTAAGTGTACCGCATCTCCTCGCATGGCTCACGCTTTGGGCACGGTGCATCGATGCACTCGGCAGACTATTATATTCCCCCGCCAGACCTACTGGGATTGTAAAATATGAACAAGACTGTTTTGGGGCAAAAGTTCCTTAAAAAACGCATGTCGGCATTTTGATGTCAGCATTTCAAATGTCGGTATTCTGACTATGTGGGTATTTTGAACATGTCAGTATAATGAATGTTGGTATTTTGACTGTGTCGGTATTCTGACAGTCGGTATTGCCTCCGTCGGCAAATCAACTGCTACCCAGTAGTAACATATTTTGTACTAATTTAATACAGCAATAATACTTTATTTTTGCTTTTTTTTCTGCTTTACAAATTTGGAAATTTGAAAGTACTTTTCATCAAAGAAGCACAACGGAAATATAAAATACACCTATGCAAAGTTTATGCTCCACGATACATATGTTATACATTTCTCAAGAACCAAGTGCAAATACCGTCAACAAATGATTTTACTCAGACTTTATTGCAACCAGCTATTAAACCCATTTTGTTTTCAACAAGAGAGCTGCTTTGATTTTTAAATAAGATCTGTCCGGAGGTGAAATTCACGTGCCTTTAAGTCCAATGATCCATCTCCCTTCTTCTCTAAGCAATCGGATTTTAGCTGTACACAGTGACACATTGTTATAAGACCAATGGACCATTAAATTCAGTTTGCAATAAAGTTGGTAAAAGATTTTGGTGGAGTTAAGAATCGTGTCTGCCGAATTCCCATGTCATTTACAAACCAAACCTACAACCCATTTTTTTTTTTAACGGCAAATTCCTCCGGAGGGGCCTACATGGCCTGATGAGCAGAGGGATTAAGGGAATCGTGTGAGCTATTAAATGTAACAATCTATTCTAGGAAGGATTTGCCTGTTTTTATCTGCTAATAAGATTATGGAAGTGACACAAGTGTCTTGATGAAATGTGATTGACAGCCTGCTGTACTTGTATTGGAAAGTGTGACACTAAACCTTGGGATCTATTGTCCTGCGGAGAGAGCTAGCGGAAACATACCGTCCTAATCCCTTTATTCATGTCAAGCATGGAAAAGGAAAGCTCCGGGGATGGCACCTACCAGCGTTGTCTCTGCTGTCCTCGTCCTTCTGATCTGTACTAAGTCACTCAGCATGGTCCTGTGCGCGTCTGTTGCCTGTAGAGCCAGAGATGCACACATGCACACAGACACTTTGGGCCTAATTCAGACCTGATCGTAGTAGCAAATTTGTTAGCAGATGGGCAAAACCATGTGCACTGCAGGAGGGGCAGATGTAACATGTGCAGAGAGAGTTAGATTTGGGTGGGTTATATTGTTTCTGTGCAGGGTAAATACTGGCTGCTTTATTTTTACACTGCTATTAGATTGCAGATTGAACTCACCACACCCAAATCTAACTCTCTCTGCACATGTTATATCTGCCCCTCCTGCAGTGCACATGGAGGGTAATTCCAAGTTGATCGCAGCAGGAATTTTGTTAGCAGCTGGGCAAAACCATGTGCACTGCAGGGGAGGCAGATTTAACATGTGCAGAGAGAGTTAGATTTGGGTGTGGTGTGTTCAATCTGCAATCTAATTTGCAGTGTAAAAATAAAGCAGCCAGTATTTACCCCGCACAGAAATAAAATAACCCACCCAAATCTAACTCTCTCTGCACATGTTATATCTGCCTCCCCTGCAGTGCACATGGTTTTGCCCAACTGCTAACAAATTACTGCTGCGATCAACTTGGTATTACCCCCATGGTCTGCTAACAAATTTGCTGCTACGATCAGGTCTGAATTAGGCCCTAAAGGGAGGTACTCACTGAGAGATCCATGCTTAAAATCTAAGCAATCTGACTAGATTGCTTAGGTTTTAAGCATAGATCACTCGTGTGTAGCCTCTACAGCTATAGCGATGCGCAGCCCCGCGCATTGTTATCGCTGGTGCTAGCGGCCCCCCCGTCTCCCCCCGCACGCTCAGCACACATCGCGCTGTGCTGAGCGGCGGGAGAGATGTGTACTGAGCGATTCGCTCAGCACACATCTCTTTCGTGTATAGGGCCCCTTAGTGTATTGCCTCTAGAAATGTTCTAACGTATATTTAGTATCATGATGGATTTTACATTATTTAATTTCTTTGACATATTATACTATATTATTCTCTTACCATTTTTTGGACTGTTATACGCACAATTTAGAATATTCATGCAGTATGTTGATTATGTACAGTATAAATCATTTCATTGGATCCACAAAAGTATTACCTACATTCAAAATAATAATTTCCAATTGCTGGGGCATTGTGAGTTTTTAGGCCTATGCAACACAGTTCATTTGTAGGTGTAGTTTTAAATGTGTTCTGTGGTGTGTTTTGAATGAACATATTAAAGACCTGTATTGCAAATTAATATTATCTGTACAAAACCCCCTCCCCCCCCCCCCCCACACACACACACACAAATATAGCGCACAGGTCATTGTGTTTGTGTCAGTTCTAGAATTGTACGGTAAGTTGTATCTGGAAATCTGCAGAGGATGTGTCTGTTTCTATTGGAGTGTCAGTAGAACCCTATCACTTTCCACACAGATGACTAAGACAAAGGAATTTGGGGAGCAGCATAAGCAGTGGTGCAAGTAGAAAAAATGTGTTACGGGTACTGTGTGCGCGCGCCGAAGGCGCGCGCGCAAAAAAATGGGTGTGGCCAAATGCCACATGGGGCGTGGCCAATAGAAATGGGGGCGTGATACACATATGGGGGAGGGGCAGATACACGTATGACCCCAATAGTGCCAGATACACGTTGCCCCACAGTGCCAGATATACATTGCCCCACAGTGCCAGATACACATTGACTAACAGTGCCAGATACACATTGCCCCACAGTGCCAGATACAGAAATGCCCCCAGAGTGCCAGATATACATTGCCTCGCAGTGTCAGATACACGTTGCCCCACAGTGCCAGATATACATTGCCCCACAGTGCCAGATACACATTGCCCCACAGTGCCAGATACACAAATGCTCCCACTGTGTCAGATATACATTGCCCCCCGTGCCAGATACAGAAATGCCCCTACAGTGCCAGATATGCCCCCAGTGCCAGATATCCCCCAGTGCCAGGTATACATGCCCCCCCAGTGCCAGATATCCCCCAGTGCCAGGTATACATGCCCCCCTGTGCCAGATATCCCCCAGTGCCAGGTATACATGCCCCCCTGTGCCAGATATCCCCCAGTGCCAGGTATATATGCCCCCCAGTGCCAGATATCCCCCAGTGCCAGGTATATATGCCCCCCAGTGCCAGATATCCCCCAGTGCCAGATAGAAATGCCCCCCCAGTGCCAGATATCCCCCAGTGCCAGGTATAACATGCCCCCCCAGTGCCAGATATCCCCCAGTGCCAGGTATACATGCCCCCCTGTGCCAGATATCCCCCAGTGCCAGGTATACATGCCCCCCTGTGCCAGATATCCCCCAGTGCCAGGTATATATGTCCCCCAATGCCAGATATCCCCCAGTGCCAGGTATATATGCCCCCCAGTGCCAGATATCCCCCAGTGCCAGATAGAAATGCCCCCCCCCAGTGCCAGATATCCCCCAGTGCCAGATAGAAATGCCCCCCCCAGTGCCAGATATCCCCCAGTGCCAGGTATAACATGCCTCCCTCCCCCCTCCCCTGCTCACCGCTGCCGCTGGCCGCTGCCGTCCTGTGTGAGGGAAGGAGAGCGCAGCCTGTGCCTCTCCTTCCCCTCAGTCTCCGGCGGGTGTCTCACAGTTTAATTCAGCGCCGATCCGTGAGCCAATCAGAGCTCGCACCGCGAGCTCTGATTGGCTCACGGATCGGCGCTGAATTAAACTATGACACCCGCCGGAGACTGAGGGGAAGGAGAGGCACAGGCTGCGCTCTCCTTCCCTCACATCAGCGGCAGTGCGAGGAGTGGCGGCCCGTCGGTGTGGGTACGGCGTACCCACGGCTAAATTCTTACGGGTACGCCGTACCCACCCGTACCCGCTCACTTGCACCACTGAATAAGGATTACATTTATACAGATAGATAGATAGATAGATAGATAGATAGATAGATAGATAGATAGATAGATAATGTATATTTACTAGTCATATTTCTCTGTCTTTGAATGAATTAGTGATTTATCTCCCAGCAAAAGATCTAATGTTGAATTAAGTAATACTATTGGCATACTATTACTTAGACTTTATGGTGATCAAAGATTTACGTTTACTTATAAAGTAAAATGTATAGTAAGTCATACATTTTTTATATGATTTGTCAAACATGTGCTAGATCAGCCATCCTAAAACAGTAAGACCAGTTTAACTGTAAGTGTGGTCATGCCGTATGGAAATGTGGAGAATAGAGCTATGCATACAAGATAAATATGGAACTAAATAAAAATAAATATTGAAGTATATCCCAAAACATTCACATCCTTATGTTTTCCTGCAAATTACACATTTTCTATGTTTCCAATTTAAACTTGAATATTATTATTATTATTGTTATTATAGAACAAAACAGGGTAATAACAGCACTGCCGCAAAGGGTGTGTGGTGGGGGGCCCTTGACCCCCCTTATCTGTCAGCAGCACGCGGCTGAGGTGCATGATAGCGCCCCTCAAAACTGGGCCCAGTGCTGCTTTGCAGCTCTTAAAATACTTTTTTTTACATCAATTTGTATAAGGGGGTGTGGTCATGTCACCCACAATTAGGCCACACACCCAAAAAATGGATTGCAAAGGTTCTCAACAGGCTGCATGATATGGTCACACAGCAATGTTGGCGTGGGGACAGGAGGATGTGAAAGTGTATAAAGACAAAATATGTGAGGACATGTGTGGACTGTTTAGAGGGGATGTAATTGGGTATGATAGTTTATGAAGGTTATGTGGGTGATTCTGGAATCTGATAAGCTTGTCACATCTCAAACTAACCATTTCCTGTGATTTGCACATCAGGTTCCAACATTTAAACCACAATAGATAGCTGTACTTACATTTTAATAGCCCATGAGAACTGCGATTACAGGAACTGCAACCTCTGACCTCCAGGAAGTAAGCATGGGCCGTCTCCTTAGATTGGAACATTCATACCCCTTTCAGACAGAGAAAACAACCTGGGTTTTTTTTTCTATCTGAAAGGGTCAACACCGTGCTGGGGTTTAATGTCACATAGTGCTTAATAATTATGACTCCTAAAATTATCAAATCAGACGCTCTGATATAAGGCACAAAATAAAGCTGTTGGTCATCCAATTTATATAATAGAATTGATATACTGATATCTATATACTTATAGCTGCTCCCACATGAGTATTTTGCGATACTCAAATAGATACAAAGTAATTGTGAAACATGCAATATCACAAGAGAGTGCTAGATACCGATCATTACTATATAAACATTTTATTCAATCACATAAAATAAAAGCATAAAAAATTCAATGCATATTTTCAAAAAAGAATTATTCTCACTGCTGATATTATTTACACGCTGCCATATACTGTATCCCAATTGTATATTACACAGATGTCCACATCCAAAAGACCAGTGTGGCTGGTTCGCTCCAAAGCAAATGATAAAGTCCCAATTTGTTTTAGGGAATGTGAATGGTGTTCCCTAGATGGTGAATGTTCAGCTGTATAAACGATGGGTGCTATGCTACTACCTCCCCCGACCGCCAAACAATTTTTCAACAAAAACCTTCTGATGAAACCGTGGTTTGATTTTCACGGAGAAACATGTTAAGGACATCTCACGCTGCTGTTTTTCCCTGAGATCTACACAAGCACAGCACCACAGTCCGGACTCCAGCACACGGCAACTGCCTGAATTCTGCAGCTACGAACGGCGCCCTCCTTCCCCGGTGAACTGAATAGAACACCGCCGCTCCCACCAACCACAACGGATTCCGCATGCTGACAGCCAGCCTCACATGAGACTCTAAGGAATAAGTGGTGAGCACAAAATTGTTTGGCGGTCGGGGGAGGTAGTAGCATAGCGCCCATCGTTTATACAGCTGAACATTCACCATCTAGTGAACACCATTCACATTCCCTAAAACAAATTGGGACTTTATAATTTGCTTTGGAGCGAACCAGCCACACTGGTCTTTTGGATGTGGACATCTGTGCAATATACAATTGGGATACAGTATATGGCAGCATGTAAATAATATCAGCAGTGAGAATAATTCTTTTATGAAAATATGCATTGCATTTTTTATGCTTTTATTTTATGTGATTGAATAAAATGTTTATATAGTAATGATCGGTATCTAGCGCTCTCTTGTGATATTGCATGTTTCACAATTACTTTGTTTAATGTCACAGTTGTGCTGCACAAATAAGACAGCATGGCACGTTGCATTGCATGGTAATTGCAGTGAGCAGTCACCACCCACTTTTCATGACCTCACCACTGTGTGCCATAAAAACAGTCCAGTTCCTATGACACACAGTGTATTGCAGAACAGACCCGGGTTCAGTGTGAAAGGGGTCAACCACAGAATAACCTGGGTCTAATGTGCTATGTGAAAGGGGGTTAGGAGCATTGACCCGGGTCCAACCCTGGTTGAAAAATCTAGGAACCCCCCTCCCCCCGTAATTTTGAGATTTTTCTGTCTGACAGTGGAATATTCAAATACTGTATATGTTAATAATATTGTATGGCACATATATATTAAACTTTATAATAATGTTCTGTTAATAGCACATTTTATTTTAGAGTAATACATATTAGATAATGCATAAGTTGGTTAATTACAGAAGCTCTATGTATTGTTAAACATTCTGAGCAATATACAAATCTGTTAAATTGATAAGAGAGCAAGCACTAGAATATTTTTTTATTAGTAGATTAATGTACAAAATATAGAGAAGATTATAGTTTTTGTACCCACCTTCAGAGATTACATTGAGGATATCTGCAAGATATTGTGTAGGGACCTGTGCAAAAACATTGTTGTAAACCACAACATCTAATCAGGTGTTTGGTTCTATTTTATGATCTACAATAGAAAAGTTAACTAAAACCTGATTGGTTGCCATGTATAACAATTTCTTTCATCGTTACAGTACCTGTGCAATTAATGACTTAAATGTCTGTCAATGACCGATTAAGACCCCATGGAGCCCTGTGAAACTGCTGGGGCTCTCAATCCTTTCTCCATTTGTCCAAAAAGTTTTAAAAACGCTGCACTTCTTTGGTCAAAGATAATTTCTGATGGCTTGCAATGGTTTAATGTAACTCTGCTCTTGCAATAGTTTAATGTAACCCTGCTATGTTTAAGAACATAAAAGCATTAGGTATATATAACCAGATGTCCATCCATATTTTGCAAAATATACTAACCTTACATAGTAATAAATAACAGCAAGGTACATCAAACATGGCTACTGGTGCTGACATTTTCCCCATAAAATGGCCGCCCTGATGCTGTTACCCTCACAGAAATTATTTTCTGCTGTTATTGCTGCGGTAACCTGTATTAGCTGATTCTTGCCTGGGGAGCTTTATTTACTAGATGAAACGATCAGAGAGTATGTTAAGAACAAGAACACTCTGAAGAAAATCTCATTATATATACAACTCTGCGAAAATTTCTGTTTATTGGTTCTCCTCCTGGAGAAGAGCAAATATAGACGCAGCATTAACCATTATGCTTAAAGTGTTCAGGTCTTATGGAGTTAATGATGTCTTCTCATGCCGCCAGGGTCACATAGAAAGTAGAAGCGTCTGTTCCTCAGTATTAATGTGAGGTAAATATTATTTTCATCTGCTTTAAAAACCAAAAATGAAAGGCAGACAGGGTTTAAAATAAATCAGCAGCAAGGAGAACAGGAAGCTCAAGTGGATTAGATGGCAGGTCACGTTCCAGCATGGATTTTCCTGCCCAAGAAGACATGACGTTGAGAGGATGCAATGGGGCCACAAACCCTTATGATTTACACTTTCAGGTGGGCACAAGGGTTGTCTTTTACACAGATTTTTACACAAGCATCATAAAACAAAACATGTTAATTTTGCCTAAAAATTACACTGATTTTACATAAAAGAGACAGCCCTTGATATGATTTAGTCATACGTTCCTTCTTTCCCAGATACTTCCAGATCTCCGGAAGACCTTTTGGAGTGCTAGGACAGGTTTTCACCCTTTTGGATTCCGATTCTCTTTCTTAAGAGTTAGACGGGGTCTTCATGACATGATTTGGGTCATCAAGCTAGGCGCCAGAAGGCAATTCGTAACATAGTGTAATGCTGGCCAGGGCCTCATGTAGCAAATCTTATCTTCATGCAACCACCCTCTCACTGTGCATCAAGCTACCTGCACGTGCCCATTGGACCTCCCTCAGGGAGCTTCTGTAAAGGATATTCAAACTGTAGGTTATTATTACTCATAGCCTTTCTCCCAAGTCCAGCACACACTGCTGTGTGCTGGACTGCGGTGAGTTTGCTCTACCTGTTGGGGGAGGGGGTACGAATCACACTGATCGCATCCCCCCTCCTCCCAGATATGTGCCTGGCTAAGGGGTGCACAGTGTGTGTGTGTGTGGGGGGGAGAATTGTGCAAAAAAGGGGGCATGACCACACCTCCGTGGTTTGACCACACCCACTGCTGTACCAGAACCCTCCCAATCTTTTTACGGCCCTGTATATATGAACATTGGCAAGATACATCTATAATGCATTCATTGTAACTGAAACTGAGGCTTAGAATGCATGCAATGGCCAGCGGCATTCTAGAGTACTGCCGGAGGATCGAATTAAAGCTCCCAGGGCAACTAGTCATTTATGGGTCCCATAGTAACATATGTCAGGGCCCCATGTACCACCTAATGGCAAAAAAAACTCACACAGAAATGTGGGACAGCCATGGAAGACACCCTTCCCTTACCCCCAGCTGTGGGTCCCATATGAGCTGCACACCGTGCACCTTTGGTAGTTATGCTTAAGCTTAAAAGCATTTAGCCCTATAATACATTTGTATACACAATAATATTAATTAGTGATCTTCCTTGTCATTATGGATAAACATTTAAACTGATTCATTATACAAAATATTTTAAATATTGTGTCTGCAGTTATTAATAAAGGATGAGGTAAATTTACTAAGATGGGAGTTCTATTTAACATAGGATGTTGCCCATAGCAACCAATCAGATTCTACTTCTCATTTATTTAGCACCTTCTAGAACATAATACCTAGAATCTGATTGGTTGCTATGGGCAACATCCCATCTTAAATAGAACTCCCATCTTAGTAAATTTACACCGATGAGTCTTTAAGGAATACAATGGACTTACGCTGTACATTCACTTTGAATACTGTATACCTTACCAACATGTCTTTTTCTGCTCCTGATGATCGTTATAAAAAAGCTTTATGTGATAGCTGTGACTTGTTCCTATTATTGCAAGAATGAATTACAGCAGCCCTTAAGTCTACCACTTCACACTGTCGCAGACAAACAGTATGTGGTACATACAGCATTACTGCCTGCATCCAGCTATCCAGGAACCTGCTGAGAGCGAAGGTTTTGCGGTTGGACCAGATCTAAAGGACTGAGCAGGAATCCCTGGCATAACCTATAGCTGTTTACTTGCCTGTGCCAAGGCTCCATCAAGTCACACTGACTGACGCCCATAATACTGGAACATTGACCATATTGAGTCGTACTGATTCCAGCTCGTCTGTGAAGATTGTTATTTTAATTGTTGTGCCTTTATTTTTATTTAAAAAAAGCGCACAGTTACTAGAGGTGCCAAAATTGATAAATAATCCAGTTGTTTGTGTTGTGGTGTTTTTCATAAATTGCTTTTGGAATATTGTGGTGCCAGGAGCCACTGGGTTAATATATAAATTGGAATTGTGATTAACAATAATGGGAGGTTGCTATACCGTAATGCAATACTGATCAATCTGTATTTCTCCTTCTCATAATCTGACAGAGAGCAAGTGTTCTGGTGATCCTTTCCTTTATGAGAGGAAAAATCCTTTGCCTGTGGTTATACTTTGTCAGCTTTGAAACAAGTTGAATGTACGACATTCATTATATATGGTCATTTTGACTCAACAATCTTCATGCATCAGTGTGACAGGAGCCTATAATAATTGCTCTGTGCTGTTGGAAGACTCTGTTCCTTCAACAAGATGACTTTTCATCCCCTCCCTACATTAAGAGATCTACATTTCATTACAAGATGGAATTATCCCTGAGCACGACTCAGTCATCCTGACGACATTGTTACGGAGCAGTAAGAGTTAACTTTATTGCCAACTGTACCACCGGTCACATGCAGCCCTGCCATCACTAATATAACCACAGGAGTTAGTGCTTCCCACTTATCTCTTGAAATGCTCTCTGTGCTTCAGTGAGCAATCCAAATATTTCACTGGCTACAGGTTGTTCTCTTCCCAACCAAGAATGATAACAATAAGGGGGGTAATTCCAAGTTGATCGCAGCAGGATTTTTGATAGCAACTGGGCAAAACCATGTGCACTGCAGGGGAGGCAGATATAACATGTGCAGAAAGAGTTAGATTTGGGTGGGTTATTTTGTTTCTGTGCAGGGTAAATATACTGGCTGCTTTATTTTTACACTGCAAATTAGATTGCAGACTGAACACACCCCACCCAAATCTAACTCTCTCTGCACATGTTATATCAGCCTCCCCTGTAGTGCACATGGTTTTGCCCAGTTGCTATCAAAAATCCTGCTGCGATCAACTTGGAATTACCCCCAAGGTTCTGTTATTCTATTCAAACGGGCTTCAACATTTTTTTTTCACATTGATTTCTATTTAATAAAACTTTTCTATTTTTTTTTTTTTATCATTTTGGACTTGGTATATTTTGGAATCTCAAATTTGTACCTTTCAATGCTTTATAAAATAAACATTAATCTCAGGTTTTATTTCAATAAAAAATAATCTGGTGGACAGTGGGACAGCATTTGGGGTCGGAGTGGCAGCGTTTGTCGGGTGTCACTATAATAAGAAATGCAGGTTAAATTGATTAAATTAATTTTAATAATTTTGTTTTTTTTAGAAAAGTAATATTGAGGCTGTATCTGTGTTCTTCCTGCATTTTATAGCTATTTGTCTACAGTAGGGTGGAATGCTCAATGCCAGTGTCGGACTGGGGCATGCAGGGCCCACCGGGGGAATGCAGTGGTAGGGGCCCATGTTAGGGGTGTGGTCAGTCTGCAGAGGGGGTGTGGCCTGCCACCTCATTGGTTTGACTAACCATTAGAGAGCGCAACGTCTGGGCCTCTTCAAAAATATATACAGTAAATTCAGCTGCTGCATGCATGATAATGTACCAGATTAATAACAGTAATTCACTGTAGAAAATACACTATTGTCCAGTATAAGGTAACATATGTATAATGTATAATTCAAGTGCACAGTCTGGAACCTGATCCTTAGAGCAGAAGGTGGGCCCCCAGACAGTGGGGCCCTCCGGTGGTTTCGCCTGTACCCCTGTGGGTCAGTCCAAGCCTGCTCAATGCTCATGTGTAAATGATTATACCTATACATGAATTCATTATATCATGTATAAGTGATTTAATTTTGTGCAAAGATTAGGAAGGGTCCCTTTTAGTTGCCACCTCAGTCAGTAGAATGAGTAGGATTGCCCGAATAGTGGCAGAATTCCAGGACAGATGATGGGATGTACTAAGCAGTCAAATATGGTCAAACTTCAGAAAACTGACATTGTTGGAGGGTTGCTCCAATCCCCATATGTATCAAACTCTATAAAGTGAAACCTTCACGAGTTTGAGACTGATATGCAGTGCCATCTATAGACACCTATGGGCTACTTTTCTCAGAAATCACTGGAGAGGGATCCAATAAATCCTTCTCCATTCCCACAGTGGCTTGCTCATGTGCTGGCCGAAGGCTGCACATATGAAATAGAACTTTACATGGTGAGGGACAGCTGTTATTGGGAGAGCTGTCCCGAGAGTAATAATTTCTGATTATATTCATGCATTAAAATGAAAATGAAATGCTGTATACATGTAATAAGGGGTCGGATAAGGGGTGGGACATAATGCAGACTATTTAAGAAGACAAACAATTTGGAAGCTGCTCAATCATACCTGGAGATAATTATATATCAGGTGCTGGAAGGGGGAGGGGTAATAGACAGACAAACAAAGAGGAAGGGGGGTGCAAATCCCCACCCCCAAATTCCCTTCCGCACACTGAAAATTACCTGTAACCATCCCTGAATCTATCTGGTAATAAAATTCAGAGAATTTGTCACAAATGTTTGCAAACACATGTTTAAGCTGCTGGCCACTTCACGGCTTCTCTGATACAGCAGTCCTAACTACTTAATAGTAGAGATGAGCGCCTGAAATTTTTCGGGTTTTGTGTTTTGGTTTTGGGTTCGGTTCCGCGGCCGTGTTTTGGGTTCGAACGCGTTTTGGCAAAACCTCACCGAATTTTTTTTGTCGGATTCGGGTGTGTTTTGGATTCGGGTGTTTTTTTCAAAAAACACTAAAAAACAGCTTAAATCATAGAATTTGGGGGTCATTTTGATCCCAAAGTATTATTAACCTCAAAAACCATAATTTACACTCATTTTCAGTCTATTCTGAATACCTCACACCTCACAATATTATTTTTAGTCCTAAAATTTGCACCGAGGTCGCTGTGTGAGTAAGATAAGCGACCCTAGTGGCCGACACAAACACCGGGCCCATCTAGGAGTGGCACTGCAGTGTCACGCAGGATGTCCCTTCCAAAAAACCCTCCCCAAACAGCACATGACGCAAAGAAAAAAAGAGGCGCAATGAGGTAGCTGTGTGAGTAAGATTAGCGACCCTAGTGGCCGACACAAACACCGGGCCCATCTAGGAGTGGCACTGCAGTGTCACGCAGGATGGCCCTTCCAAAAAACCCTCCCCAAACAGCACATGACGCAAAGAAAAAAAGAGGCGCAATGAGGTAGCTGTGTGAGTAAGATTAGCGACCCTAGTGGCCGACACAAACACCGGGCCCATCTAGGAGTGGCACTGCAGTGTCACGCAGGATGTCCCTTCCAAAAAACCCTCCCCAAACAGCACATGACGCAAAGAAAAAAAGAGGCGCAATGAGGTAGCTGTGTGAGTAAGATTAGCGACCCTAGTGGCCGACACAAACACCGGGCCCATCTAGGAGTGGCCCTGCAGTGTCACGCAGGATGTCCCTTCCAAAAAACCCTCCCAAAACAGCACATGACGCAAAGAAAAAAAGAGGCGCAATGAGGTAGCTGACTGTGTGAGTAAGATTAGCGACCCTAGTGGCCGACACAAACACCGGGCCCATCTAGGAGTGGCACTGCAGTGTCACGCAGGATGTCCCTTCCAAAAAACCCTCCCCAATCAGCACATGATGCAAAGAAAAAGAAAAGAAAAAAGAGGTGCAAGATGGAATTGTCCTTGGGCCCTCCCACCCACCCTTATGTTGTATAAACAAAACAGGACATGCACACTTTAACCAACCCATCATTTCAGTGACAGGGTCTGCCACACGACTGTGACTGATATGACGGGTTGGTTTGGACCCCCCCCAAAAAAGAAGCAATTAATCTCTCCTTGCACAAACTGGCTCTACAGAGGCAAGATGTCCACCTCATCTTCACCCTCCGATATATCACCGTGTACATCCCCCTCCTCACAGATTATCAATTCGTCCCCACTGGAATCCACCATCTCAGCTCCCTGTGTACTTTGTGGAGGCAATTGCTGCTGGTCAATGTCTCCGCGGAGGAATTGATTATAATTCATTTTAATGAACATCATCTTCTCCACATTTTCTGGATGTAACCTCGTACGCCGATTGCTGACAAGGTGAGCGGCGGCACTAAACACTCTTTCGGAGTACACACTTGTGGGAGGGCAACTTAGGTAGAATAAAGCCAGTTTGTGCAAGGGCCTCCAAATTGCCTCTTTTTCCTGCCAGTATAAGTACGGACTGTGTGACGTGCCTACTTGGATGCGGTCACTCATATAATCCTCCACCATTCTATCAATGTTGAGAGAATCATATGCAGTGACAGTAGACGACATGTCCGTAATCGTTGTCAGGTCCTTCAGTCCGGACCAGATGTCAGCATCAGCAGTCGCTCCAGACTGCCCTGCATCACCGCCAGCGGGTGGGCTCGGAATTCTGAGCCTTTTCCTCGCACCCCCAGTTGCGGGAGAATGTGAAGGAGGAGATGTTGACAGGTCGCGTTCCGCTTGACTTGACAATTTTGTCACCAGCAGGTCTTTCAACCCCAGCAGACCTGTGTCTGCCGGAAAGAGAGATCCAAGGTAGGCTTTAAATCTAGGATCGAGCACGGTGGCCAAAATGTAGTGCTCTGATTTCAACAGATTGACCACCCGTGAATCCTTGTTAAGCGAATTAAGGGCTGCATCCACAAGTCCCACATGCCTAGCGGAATCGCTCCCTTTTAGCTCCTTCTTCAATGCCTCCAGCTTCTTCTGCAAAAGCCTGATGAGGGGAATGACCTGACTCAGGCTGGCAGTGTCTGAACTGACTTCACGTGTGGCAAGTTCAAAGGGCATCAGAACCTTGCACAACGTTGAAATCATTCTCCACTGCACTTGAGACAGGTGCATTCCACCTACTATATCGTGCTCAATTGTATAGGCTTGAATGGCCTTTTGCTGCTCCTCCAACCTCTGAAGCATATAGAGGGTTGAATTCCACCTCGTTACCACTTCTTGCTTCAGATGATGGCAGGGCAGGTTCAGTAGTTTTTGGTGGTGCTCCAGTCTTCTGTACGTGGTGCCTGTACGCCGAAAGTGTCCCGCAATTTTTCTGGCCACCGACAGCATCTCTTGCACGCCCCTGTCGTTTTTTAAAAAATTCTGCACCACCAAATTCAAGGTATGTGCAAAACATGGGACGTGCTGGAATTTGCCCATATTTAATGCACACACAATATTGCTGGCGTTGTCCGATGCCACAAATCCACAGGAGAGTCCAATTGGGGTAAGCCATTCCGCGATGATCTTCCTCAGTTGCCGTAAGAGGTTTTCAGCTGTGTGCGTATTCTGGAAAGCGGTGATACAAAGCGTAGCCTGCCTAGGAAAGAGTTGGCGTTTGCGAGATGCTGCTACTGGTGCCGCCGCTGCTGTTCTTGCGGCGGGAGTCCATACATCTACCCAGTGGGCTGTCACAGTCATATAGTCCTGACCCTGCCCTGCTCCACTTGTCCACATGTCCGTGGTTAAGTGGACATTGGGTACAACTGCATTTTTTAGGACACTGGTGAGTCTTTTTCTGACGTCCGTGTACATACATTCTCGGTATCGCCTGCCTAGAGAAGTGGAACCTAGATGGTATTTGGTAACGGGGGCACACTGCCTCAATAAATTGTCTAGTTCCCTGTGAACTAACGGCGGATACCGGACGCACGTCTAACACCAACATAGTTGTCAAGGACTCAGTTATCCGCTTTGCAGTAGGATGACTGCTGTGATATTTCATCTTCCTCGCAAAGGACTGTTGAACAGTCAATTGCTTACTGGAAGTAGTACAAGTGGGCTTACGACTTCCCCTCTGGGATGACCATCGACTCCCAGCAGCAACAACAGCAGCGCCAGCAGCAGTAGGCGTTACACGCAAGGATGCATCGGAGGAATCCCAGGCAGGAGAGGACTCGTCAGAATTGCCAGTGACATGGCCTGCAGGACTATTGGCATTCCTGGGGAAGGAGGAAATTGACACTGAGGGAGTTGGTGGGGTGGTTTACGTGAGCTTGGTTACAAGAGGAAGGGATTTACTGGTCAGTGGACTGCTTCCGCTGTCACCCAAAGTTTTTGAACTTGTCACTGACTTATTATGAATGCGCTGCAGGTGACGTATAAGGGAGGATGTTCCGAGGTGGTTAACGTCCTTACCCCTACTTATTACAGCTTGACAAAGGGAACACACGGCTTGACACCTGTTGTCCGCATTTCTGGTGAAATACCTCCACACCGAAGAGCTGATTTTTTTGGTATTTTCACCTGGCATGTCAACGGCCATATTCCTCCCACGGACAACAGGTGTCTCCCCGGGTGCCTGACTTAAACAAACCACCTCACCATCAGAATCCTCCTGGTCAATTTCCTCCCCAGCGCCAGCAACACCCATATCCTCCTCATCCTGGTGTACTTCAACACTGACATCTTCAATCTGACTATCAGGAACTGGACTGCGGGTGCTCCTTCCAGCACTTGCAGGGGGCGTGCAAATGGTGGAAGGCGCATGCTCTTCACGTCCAGTGTTGGGAAGGTCAGGCATCGCAACCGACACAATTGGACTCTCCTTGTGGATTTGGGATTTCAAAGAACGCACAGTTCTTTGCGGTGCTTTTGCCAGCTTGAGTCTTTTCAGTTTTCTAGCGAGAGGCTGAGTGCTTCCATCCTCATGTGAAGCTGAACCACTAGCCATGAACATAGGCCAGGGCCTCAGCCGTTCCTTGCCACTCCGTGTGGTAAATGGCATATTGGCAAGTTTACGCTTCTCCTCCGACAATTTTATTTTAGGTTTTGGAGTCCTTTTTTTACTGATATTTGGTGTTTTGGTTTTGACATGCTCTGTACTATGCCATTGGGCATCGGCCTTGGCAGACGACGTTGCTGGCATTTCATCGTCTCGGCCATGACTAGTGGCAGCAGCTTCAGCACGAGGTGGAAGTGGATCTTGATCTTTCCCTAATTTTGGAACCTCAACATTTTTGTTCTCCATATTTTAATAGGCACAACTAAAAGGCACCTCAGGTAAACAATGGAGATGGATGGATTGGATACTAGTATACAATTATGGACGGGCTGCCGAGTGCCGACACAGAGGTAGCCACAGCCGTGAACTACCGCACTGTACTGTGTCTGCTGCTAATATATAGACTGGTTGATAAAGAGATAGTATACTCGTAACTAGTATGTATGTATAAAGAAAGAAAAAAAAACCACGGTTAGGTGGTATATACAATTATGGACGGGCTGCCGAGTGCCGACACAGAGGTAGCCACAGCCGTGAACTACCGCACTGTACTGTGTCTGCTGCTAATATATAGACTGGTTGATAAAGAGATAGTATACTCGTAACTAGTATGTATGTATAAAGAAAGAAAAAAAAACCACGGTTAGGTGGTATATACAATTATGGACGGGCTGCCGAGTGCCGACACAGAGGTAGCCACAGCCGTGAACTACCGCACTGTACTGTGTCTGCTGCTAATATATAGACTGGTTGATAAAGAGATAGTATACTCGTAACTAGTATGTATGTATAAAGAAAGAAAAAAAAACCACGGTTAGGTGGTATATACAATTATGGACGGGCTGCCGAGTGCCGACACAGAGGTAGCCACAGCCGTGAACTACCGCACTGTACTGTGTCTGCTGCTAATATATAGACTGGTTGATAAAGAGATAGTATACTCGTAACTAGTATGTATGTATAAAGAAAGAAAAAAAAACCACGGTTAGGTGGTATATACAATTATGGATGGGCTGCCGAGTGCCGACACAGAGGTAGCCACAGCCGTGAACTACCGCACTGTACTGTGTCTGCTGCTAATATATAGACTGGTTGATAAAGAGATAGTATACTCGTAACTAGTATGTATGTATAAAGAAAGAAAAAAAAACCACGGTTAGGTGGTATATACAATTATGGACGGGCTGCCGAGTGCCGACACAGAGGTAGCCACAGCCGTGAACTACCGCACTGTACTGTGTCTGCTGCTAATATATAGACTGGTTGATAAAGAGATAGTATACTCGTAACTAGTATGTATGTATAAAGAAAGAAAAAAAAAACACGGTTAGGTGGTATATACAATTATGGACGGGCTGCCGAGTGCCGACACAGAGGTAGCCACAGCCGTGAACTACCGCACTGTACTGTGTCTGCTGCTAATATATAGACTGGTTGATAAAGAGATAGTATACTCGTAACTAGTATGTATGTATAAAGAAAGAAAAAAAAAACACGGTTAGGTGGTATATACAATTATGGACGGGCTGCCGAGTGCCGACACAGAGGTAGCCACAGCCGTGAACTACCGCACTGTACTGTGTCTGCTGCTAATATATAGACTGGTTGATAAAGAGATAGTATACTCGTAACTAGTATGTATGTATAAAGAAAGAAAAAAAAACCACGGTTAGGTGGTATATACAATTATGGACGGGCTGCCGAGTGCCGACACAGAGGTAGCCACAGCCGTGAACTACCGCACTGTACTGTGTCTGCTGCTAATATAGACTGGTTGATAAAGAGATAGTATACTCGTAACTAGTATGTATGTATAAAGAAAGAAAAAAAAACCACGGTTAGGTGGTATATACAATTATGGACGGGCTGCCGAGTGCCGACACAGAGGTAGCCACAGCCGTGAACTACCGCACTGTACTGTGTCTGCTGCTAATATAGACTGGTTGATAAAGAGATAGTATACTACTAATATTATATATACTGGTGGTCAGGTCACTGGTCACTAGTCACACTGGCAGTGGCACTCCTGCAGCAAAAGTGTGCACTGTTTTAATATAATATTATGTACTCCTGGCTCCTGCTATAACCTATAACTGGCACTGCAGTAGTGCTCCCCAGTCTCCCCCACAATTATAAGCTGTGTGAGCTGAGCAGTCAGACAGATATATAATATATATAGATGATGCAGCACACTGGCCTGAGCCTGAGCAGTGCACACAGATATGGTATGTGACTGACTGAGTCACTGTGTGTATCGCTTTTTTCAGGCAGAGAACGGATATATTAAATAAACTGCACTGTGTGTCTGGTGGTCACTCACTATATAATATATTATGTACTCCTTGCTCCTGCTATAACCTATAACTGGCACTGCAGTAGTGCTCCCCAGTCTCCCCCACAATTATAAGCTGTGTGAGCTGAGCAGTCAGACAGATAATCAGATATATATAATATTATATATAGATAATAGATGATGCAGCACACTGGCCTGAGCCTGAGCAGTGCACACAGATATGGTATGTGACTGAGTCACTGTGTGCTGTGTATCGCTTTTTTCAGGCAGAGAACGGATTATAAATAAAACTGGTGGTCACTATCAGCAAAACTCTGCACTGTACTGAGTACTCCTAATGCTCCCCAAAATTAGTAAATCAAGTGTCTCTCTAATCTATTCTAAACGGAGAGGACGCCAGCCACGTCCTCTCCCTATCAATCTCAATGCACGTGTGAAAATGGCGGCGACGCGCGGCTCCTTATATAGAATCCGAGTCTCGCGATAGAATCCGAGCCTCGCGAGAATCCGACAGCGTCATGATGACGTTCGGGGCGCGCTCGGGTTAACCGAGCAAGGCGGGAAGATCCGAGTCGCTCGGACCCGTGAAAAAAAACATGAAGTTCGTGCGGGTTCGGATTCAGAGAAACCGAACCCGCTCATCTCTAGTACATTCTCGGTATCGCCTGCCTAGAGAAGTGGAACCTAGATGGTATTTGGTAACGGGGGCACACTGCCTCAATAAATTGTCTAGTTCCCTGTGAACTAACGGCGGATACCGGACGCACGTCTAACACCAACATAGTTGTCAAGGACTCAGTTATCCGCTTTGCAGTAGATGACTGCTGTGATATTTCATCTTCCTCGCAAAGGACTGTTGAACAGTCAATTGCTTACTGGAAGTAGTACAAGTGGGCTTACGACTTCCCCTCTGGGATGACCATCGACTCCCAGCGGCAACAACAGCAGCGCCAGCAGCAGTAGGCGTTACACGCAAGGATGCATCGGAGGAATCCCAGGCAGGAGAGGACTCGTCAGAATTGCCAGTGACATGGCCTGCAGGACTATTGGCATTCCTGGGGAAGGAGGAAATTGACACTGAGGGAGTTGGTGGGGTGGTTTGCGTGAGCTTGGTTACAAGAGGAAGGGATTTACTGGTCAGTGGACTGCTTCCGCTGTCACCCAAAGTTTTTGAACTTGTCACTGACTTATTATGAATGCGCTGCAGGTGACGTATAAGGGAGGATGTTCCGAGGTGGTTAACGTCCTTACCCCTACTTATTACAGCTTGACAAAGGGAACACACGGCTTGACACCTGTTGTCCGCATTTCTGGTGAAATACCTCCACACCGAAGAGCTGATTTTTTTGGTATTTTCACCTGGCATGTCAACGGCCATATTCCTCCCACGGACAACAGGTGTCTCCCCGGGTGCCTGACTTAAACAAACCACCTCACCATCAGAATCCTCCTGGTCAATTTCCTCCCCAGCGCCAGCAACACCCATATCCTCCTCATCCTGGTGTACTTCAACACTGACATCTTCAATCTGACTATCAGGAACTGGACTGCGGGTGCTCCTTCCAGCACTTGCAGGGGGCGTGCAAATGGTGGAAGGCGCATGCTCTTCACGTCCAGTGTTGGGAAGGTTAGGCATCGCAACCGACACAATTGGACTCTCCTTGTGGATTTGGGATTTCAAAGAACGCACAGTTCTTTGCGGTGCTTTTGCCAGCTTGAGTCTTTTCAGTTTTCTAGCGAGAGGCTGAGTGCTTCCATCCTCATGTGAAGCTGAACCACTAGCCATGAACATAGGCCAGGGCCTCAGCCGTTCCTTGCCACTCCGTGTGGTAAATGGCATATTGGCAAGTTTACGCTTCTCCTCCGACAATTTTATTTTAGGTTTTGGAGTCCTTTTTTTACTGATATTTGGTGTTTTGGTTTTGACATGCTCTGTACTATGCCATTGGGCATCGGCCTTGGCAGACGACGTTGCTGGCATTTCATCGTCTCGGCCATGACTAGTGGCAGCAGCTTCAGCACGAGGTGGAAGTGGATCTTGATCTTTCCCTAATTTTGGAACCTCAACATTTTTGTTCTCCATATTTTAATAGGCACAACTAAAAGGCACCTCAGGTAAACAATGGAGATGGATGGATTGGATACTAGTATACAATTATGGACGGGCTGCCGAGTGCCGACACAGAGGTAGCCACAGCCGTGAACTACCGCACTGTACTGTGTCTGCTGCTAATATATAGACTGGTTGATAAAGAGATAGTATACTCGTAACTAGTATGTATGTATAAAGAAAGAAAAAAAAACCACGGTTAGGTGGTATATACAATTATGGACGGGCTGCCGAGTGCCGACACAGAGGTAGCCACAGCCGTGAACTACCGCACTGTACTGTGTCTGCTGCTAATATATAGACTGGTTGATAAAGAGATAGTATACTCGTAACTAGTATGTATGTATAAAGAAAGAAAAAAAAACCACGGTTAGGTGGTATATACAATTATGGACGGGCTGCCGAGTGCCGACACAGAGGTAGCCACAGCCGTGAACTGCCGCACTGTACTGTGTCTGCTGCTAATATATAGACTGGTTGATAAAGAGATAGTATACTCGTAACTAGTATGTATGTATAAAGAAAGAAAAAAAAACCACGGTTAGGTGGTATATACAATTATGGACGGGCTGCCGAGTGCCGACACAGAGGTAGCCACAGCCGTGAACTACCGCACTGTACTGTGTCTGCTGCTAATATATAGACTGGTTGATAAAGAGATAGTATACTCGTAACTAGTATGTATGTATAAAGAAAGAAAAAAAAAACCACGGTTAGGTGGTATATACAATTATGGACGGGCTGCCGAGTGCCGACACAGAGGTAGCCACAGCCGTGAACTACCGCACTGTACTGTGTCTGCTGCTAATATATAGACTGGTTGATAAAGAGATAGTATACTCGTAACTAGTATGTATGTATAAAGAAAGAAAAAAAAACCACGGTTAGGTGGTATATACAATTATGGACGGGCTGCCGAGTGCCGACACAGAGGTAGCCACAGCCGTGAACTACCGCACTGTACTGTGTCTGCTGCTAATATATAGACTGGTTGATAAAGAGATAGTATACTCGTAACTAGTATGTATGTATAAAGAAAGAAAAAAAAACCACGGTTAGGTGGTATATACAATTATGGACGGGCTGCCGAGTGCCGACACAGAGGTAGCCACAGCCGTGAACTACCGCACTGTACTGTGTCTGCTGCTAATATATAGACTGGTTGATAAAGAGATAGTATACTCGTAACTAGTATGTATGTATAAAGAAAGAAAAAAAAACCACGGTTAGGTGGTATATACAATTATGGACGGGCTGCCGAGTGCCGACACAGAGGTAGCCACAGCCGTGAACTACCGCACTGTACTGTGTCTGCTGCTAATATATAGACTGGTTGATAAAGAGATAGTATACTCGTAACTAGTATGTATGTATAAAGAAAGAAAAAAAAACCACGGTTAGGTGGTATATACAATTATGGACGGGCTGCCGAGTGCCGACACAGAGGTAGCCACAGCCGTGAACTACCGCACTGTACTGTGTCTGCTGCTAATATATAGACTGGTTGATAAAGAGATAGTATACTCGTAACTAGTATGTATGTATAAAGAAAGAAAAAAAAACCACGGTTAGGTGGTATATACAATTATGGACGGGCTGCCGAGTGCCGACACAGAGGTAGCCACAGCCGTGAACTACCGCACTGTACTGTGTCTGCTGCTAATATATAGACTGGTTGATAAAGAGATAGTATACTCGTAACTAGTATGTATGTATAAAGAAAGAAAAAAAACCACGGTTAGGTGGTATATACAATTATGGACGGGCTGCCGAGTGCCGACACAGAGGTAGCCACAGCCGTGAACTACCGCACTGTACTGTGTCTGCTGCTAATATATAGACTGGTTGATAAAGAGATAGTATACTCGTAACTAGTATGTATGTATAAAGAAAGAAAAAAAAACCACGGTTAGGTGGTATATACAATTATGGACGGGCTGCCGAGTGCCGACACAGAGGTAGCCACAGCCGTGAACTACCGCACTGTACTGTGTCTGCTGCTAATATAGACTGGTTGATAAAGAGATAGTATACTCGTAACTAGTATGTATGTATAAAGAAAGAAAAAAAAAACCACGGTTAGGTGGTATATACAATTATGGACGGGCTGCCGAGTGCCGACACAGAGGTAGCCACAGCCGTGAACTACCGCACTGTACTGTGTCTGCTGCTAATATAGACTGGTTGATAAAGAGATAGTATACTACTAATATTATATATACTGGTGGTCAGGTCACTGGTCACTAGTCACACTGGCAGTGGCACTCCTGCAGCAAAAGTGTGCACTGTTTTAATATAATATTATGTACTCCTGGCTCCTGCTATAACCTATAACTGGCACTGCAGAAGTGCTCCCCAGTCTCCCCCACAATTATAAGCTGTGTGAGCTGAGCAGTCAGACAGATATATAATATATATAGATGATGCAGCACACTGGCCTGAGCCTGAGCTGTGCACACAGATATGGTATGTGACTGACTGAGTCACTGTGTGTATCGCTTTTTTCAGGCAGAGAACGGATATATTAAATAAACTGCACTGTGTGTCTGGTGGTCACTCACTATATAATATATTATGTACTCCTGGCTCCTGCTATAACCTATAACTGGCACTGCAGTAGTGCTCCCCAGTCTCCCCCACAATTATAAGCTGTGTGAGCTGAGCAGTCAGACAGATAATCAGATATATATAATATTATATATAGATAATAGATGATGCAGCACACTGGCCTGAGCCTGAGCAGTGCACACAGATATGGTATGTGACTGAGTCACTGTGTGCTGTGTATCGCTTTTTTCAGGCAGAGAACGGATTATAAATAAAACTGGTGGTCACTATCAGCAAAACTCTGCACTGTACTGAGTACTCCTAATGCTCCCCAAAATTAGTAAATCAAGTGTCTCTCTAATCTATTCTAAACGGAGAGGACGCCAGCCACGTCCTCTCCCTATCAATCTCAATGCACGTGTGAAAATGGCGGCGACGCGCGGCTCCTTATATAGAATCCGAGTCTCGCGATAGAATCCGAGCCTCGCGAGAATCCGACAGCGTCATGATGACGTTCGGGCGTGCTCGGGTTAACCGAGCAAGGCGGGAAGATCCGAGTCGCTCGGACCCGTGAAAAAAAACATGAAGTTCGTGCGGGTTCGGATTCAGAGAAACCGAACCCGCTCATCTCTACTTAATAGCAGTGCCCACATTGGGCCATGTAATTTGTCACAGTACACCTCATGATAAAGGTCATTACTAAAACATTCCCAGACAGAGAGCTAACTTACCAGGGATCCACCCCCAGGATCTCCCATTGGCACTACAAGGAACAGCATGCCTTCCAAATGCTGCTCCCATTCAATGCCTCATGCACACAAGCAGACAAACAATTTGGAAGCTGCTCAATCATACCTGGAGATAATTATATATCAGGTGCTGGAAGGGGGAGGGGTAATAGACAGACAAACAAAGAGGAAGGGGGGTGCAAATCCCCACCCCCAAATTCCCTTCCGCACACTGAAAATTACCTGTAACCATCCCTGAATCTATCTGGTAATAAAATTCAGAGAATTTGTCACAAATGTTTGCAAACACATGTTTAAGCTGCTGGCCACTTCACGGCTTCTCTGATACAGCAGTCCTAACTACTTAATAGCAGTGCCCACATTGGGCCATGTAATTTGTCACAGTACACCTCATGATAAAGGTCATTACTAAAACATTTCCAGACAGAGAGCTAACTTACCAGGGAGCCACCCCCAGGATCTCCCATTGGCACTACAAGGAACAGCATGCCTTGCAAATGCTGCTCCCATTCAATGCCTCATGCACACAAGCAGACAAACAATTTGGAAGCTGCTCAATCATACCTGGAGATAATTATATATCAGGTGCTGGAAGGGGGAGGGGTAATAGACAGACAAACAAAGAGGAAGGGGGGTGCAAATCCCCACCCCCAAATTCCCTTCCGCACACTGAAAATTACCTGTAACCATCCCTGAATCTATCTGGTAATAAAATTCAGAGAATTTGTCACAAATGTTTGCAAACACATGTTTAAGCTGCTGGCCACTTCACGGCTTCTCTGATACAGCAGTCCTAACTACTTAATAGCAGTGCCCACATTGGGCCATGTAATTTGTCACAGTACACCTCATGATAAAGGTCATTACTAAAACATTTCCAGACAGAGAGCTAACTTACCAGGGAGCCACCCCCAGGATCTCCCATTGGCACTACAAGGAACAGCATGCCTTCCAAATGCTGCTCCCATTCAATGCCTCATGCACACAAGCAGACAAACAATTTGGAAGCTGCTCAATCATACCTGGAGATAATTATATATCAGGTGCTGGAAGGGGGAGGGGTAATAGACAGACAAACAAAGAGGAAGGGGGGTGCAAATCCCCACCCCCAAATTCCCTTCCGCACACTGAAAATTACCTGTAACCATCCCTGAATCTATCTGGTAATAAAATTCAGAGAATTTGTCACAAATGTTTGCAAACACATGTTTAAGCTGCTGGCCACTTCACGGCTTCTCTGATACAGCAGTCCTAACTACTTAATAGCAGTGCCCACATTGGGCCATGTAATTTGTCACAGTACACCTCATGATAAAGGTCATTACTAAGACTATTTAAGAACTAATAAAAAGTTTTAACATTTCTTTACAGATTTCCTTAGAAAAATTTTCCTAATGTCCTCTGCGCTGTGCCGTATTTGTGCTTAGAAAAAGGTATTTCTGAACATGAAAAAAAACACCCTGCAACACTTATGTCATTTTGTGACATCACGCACTTCTGGTTGGTGGTCCTACAGTGTTACTGGGCAGAACTGTGAAGTCATGTTTTTACTCTTTCCTCCATGAGTATTTATATGTGCCTCTGCAATGCAGCAAATCCCTTGGAGAAAAGGTGCTCCTGGGATTTAGGTGAATTCCCATTTTAGGAGGATAGTTGCCAAAACTGAGTGTGGGTATTGCATCTGCATATGGAATAACAGATCTAAATGTCTGTAGAGCCTTTTTTAATCCATTCAATGCTACTTTCAGATGCTGCCTTATAACAAAGTCTCATAACTTACAAAGAAGCAGAATAAAGGCTGCGCTAGATTAGTTCAATGTGACAACAGTATGGTTGTCACATTGAACTAATCTAGCGCAGCCTCTATTCTGTTTCTTTGTATATTTTGTGGGAGTGACTTCCCGTATATCCTTGAGGCCGCTGCTTGGCACAGCATCTCATACCCTAGCGCCTGAGTACCTTAGGGTAACCTAATCTTTTACGAAGTCTCATAACTGACTGGTTGGTTATGCAAGTTCTCAGAACAATAGGTGCTATTATTGTTTTTTTTTTAATACTGTATCAAAGTCATGTAAGTTAGCTATATAGGTCCTGATCTTGAGCCACATTTAATTGGAATGAAACTACAGATGCCCATCCCCACCAAAATCCATATGACTGCGCCGCCCATTTCTTGTAGTCTCTAGATCAGCCATCATAATTATTGTCATTGGCATATATACATACCATGCCAGTGAGTAACTCTGACTACTAGCCCATGACAAACCCAGAAGACTAATCCAGGAGACTCCTGAATTTGCAGGGATTCCCCCAGAACCCTGGAAGAGTAGGCGGTCCTCCTGAATCATGACCACTTCCTTGTGAAGTGGGCAGGATTGCCAGCATTGTGTTAGGAATAACAGGTCCAGGGGGAGGGGGGGGGGGGGGGGAGCCAACATGATTCTGTGAGAATTACATAATTTTGGCCCCAGGATTGTCCTGGAGGAAAGAAGTCAAAAGTCATTAAGTATGACCACTTTCAGTGGCACATTAGACCAAAGATCACCAAAATTACTTGAACCAAGTTCCACGGCAAAGCAGGTTTCCATCGCTTCAATCTCGCCAATCTGTGGCATGCACTTCAACACCATATTTGTAAATGGCCATTTTTGAGAAATAATTGTGGCTGGGATGATGGTGGGCAATTCATTCTGCTTCGGGCTGGGGCTGGAGTAAGACTAGGAATGTGTATGCCAGAATTTTGCTGGTGAAATGTGTAAAACGTCTTGGCCAAAGGGAAAGCGAGGAGATCATTTCATGGAATATTTTTAACATTTCAGTCCACAAACCCCCAAAACTCCAGTTAATGTATGCCATAGTGCCCCCATGCACGAGATGTAGCTATGTATGGGGGGCCCAGTATGTGGGGGCCTCTGGGGGACCCCTTACCACCCCGTGCCACCATATTGGTAATCTGGCTATGTGTGAAAAGGAGAAGCTGCTATCTCAGAAATTGTAAACATTTTCCATCATCATTCTTGTATCATCAATAAAACCAGTGTACTCTCAGCTGTCTTACAACAATATAGGGTCAAAACTTATATTACTTATGACTTTCCATTTTCTTTTTTTCTTCAGGATAATTTGGTCATTAGGGTTTGGGGTTTTTGTTTTGGCAGTGGTGGTTGACTTGTAATTTTACATTGAAATCAAAATTCATAGCAGCACTGTATATATCGTTTAGGATATCCCCACCACCACCTCCCCCACCCTGCCCAGGAAAGTCATGGAGGTCTCATGTAAGAAAACCGAGCCCTTGTTGTTTGGAGACACTGAGTATTTTTGATATTGGGTTTCAGCACCTCCCCCCTACCCATCTTTTCTCCCGTCTACTAAGCCTGAGATGATTTGTGTTCGGTCTGTGACCCTTTGGCGCATCAAACAGGATGGAATAAAAACATGTTGAAGTTCACACTGCTGGGTATGGGAGGCCTATAGGAAGATAATTCAGAAATGTCACATCAGGGCAAATGGGCAGTTTTAGTAACCCTTTCTATAAGAGATAAGGCAATTTGGTATCTAACAGGTTAACATTTACAGTATGCATGCAGATTTTGCTATCATTCAGTGAAAATCTGTACTATAGAAAGGGTGCAATACAGAGAAACATGTGTAGCTATACAGAACTCTAATATATACAGAGCAGAAACGAGATGTACATAAATGTGATCAATTCCCAGAATGACCTTGTTCCGTTATACTATAACTCGCGTTAAGTTCAGTGAAGATTAAAACAACTTTTATTCTCACCCGCAGTGTTACAAGTCCCATAGACGAGAAACATGTCTTCCTGCTGCAGATGGTTCAGACTTTCGGCTTAGTTGAGTCTCTGTTTTGCATTGAAGGAAACTTTTCTGTGGTGACAACATTCATCAAAAACACTACACATGCTGAGATAATATATTACAGGACATTGTGGAAGAACAAGGAGCTTAAGGCTCTGGTTTCTTCACTGTACGTCCTTCATTGTATCGGGCCTAACAGAATAGATAGTAATCTATTATCCCTTTTCCATGAGTAGTACTGACATAATTTCTGTACATATTTTACTGTCTGCAAAAAGAGATATAATTTATTTATTCACATTATTTTTCATTCATGCAGTGGGAGAAATATCAAACCTTGGAGAGAGCTATAGTGGAGAGAGATAAATTACCAACCAATCAGCTGCTGTTATTTTTCAAAGACAGTTTGTTAAATGGCAGTTACAAGCGGATGGATAAGTACATTATCTCTCTCCACTTTATTTCTCCAAGGTTTGAGAACATGTAGCAAAGATTACCACAAACCATATCTTCAAAATGGCTACCTTTTACCTCATAATTTACTTTGACCTATTTTACAAGATAGCCAAGCGAAAACATTGACTACTGTGATTCAAAATGGCTGCCACCACTAAACAACCTTTTCATGCTCCATCATACAAACTCCCTGCTGTGTAATACTTATATATATATATATATATATATATATATATATATATATTTATTTTATTTAATAAAAAAGATAGATAATGGATTTTTGTTTCTTTTGCCAGAGTACCATTTAATAACAGAACAGGCTGCACTCAGACAAAAGCAGCGATATTACAGAAAGCTGCCTCTGTCTTTTCCATGGCAGCCATAACAATACAAAAAAAGAAGTGGCGGATTTCTAATGCAGATTTTTTATGAGCTCAAATAAACCACAGAGCTTTGATGGCATAGAACTACACTCGCCCCGCTAATAAGTTGAATCTGGCAGTGTCCCTTCGTACCATCTCTAGTGAAATCAGCTGATTCTTTAGGTCAGGCACAAATCAAAACCACATCTGCATCCCATATGACTGTAGAAGTCCCAGACACACATCTTTCTGGAAGCGTTATCTTAATCACATTTATTGGCTAATGCTTAAATTGTACCCAAATCGACCAACTTTGATGTCTCGGAGTACGCCAAAAAAAGGGAGGGGAACGCATGGCAATGGCTTATGTGGCCATAAACACAAAATATTCATTGTAGTGTAGGTTTTTTTTTTGGCTTTCTGTACATTTTATTCTGAACCGTAGTCAGGTACATTTATAATAATGACATTCTTCTTCTGCTAGTTTGGGAGAGTAGAAAGGCCAGAATTGTAATTGGCTGCTTCTCCATGATTTGTTGATCTGCAGAGTATGTTTTTAATCCTTATTAACATTCTCTAAAGCCATGCATGAAATGTAGCATTGGTACCACACTATATGGCATGTGTTTTTGCTTTTCAAGATATTTTCAGGCTATTTTGGATCTATCCTGTTGTTCATTATTGCATGGTCCCAATCATTCGGTTATCATTATGCTCTAACTTAAATACCCAACATAAATGAAGATTTATGCTTTTTAAAAACACATAAAATAGAAAGAAATATAAATGCATACACAAATATATGACATGTATATATGGTTATAGTGGTATAGGCATCTGTTTAAGCAAAAATGTATATACATGTGTATGTGCTCTATTTTCATAATGCCAATCAAAGAACTGTCTATCTGGTTGGACATTGTGGTTAAAATGTAAAATGATTTAGGGGTCTATTCAGCGACACCCAATGATTAAGTATCCAACCAGTGGCGTCATCGGGTCTGATGACACCCAGTGTGCACTCTGTATCCTCTCGCGTGCCAGAGGAAAGGTGGCAAAGCATACGTTGGATGGGGTGTGACCTCATGGGGGATCTCGGTGACATCACTCCGGGGGCAGACCAGCATCCCCGAAAATGCTGGGCAGCCCCTGGAGACCAGTGCCCACACTGTCAGCTGCTCCCCTATGACAAGATCTGGGTGCTGCAGGAGAATGTCCTGTAAGTACAGAGAAGCCGACATTTTGGTGTCACCCCATTCAATGGTGACACCGGGGTGCGGGCAGCACCCTCCTTCTGACGCCACTGTATCCAACTTGCTTTGAGTAGCGGCAGGGGATACTTTCACTGGAGCAATTCAGCATTATTCCGGTGCAGAGACAGCTGCTCCGAGAAGCAACTGTACCCGCGGTCAGTAACATTACTACTATATTGGCAGTGTTACTTTCCACCATCTTTGCTGGCTTCTGAGCCTGTGGTCACGTATGTGTAGAGCCGCTGATCAAATAGTGATGAGGCGAAGCAGAACCCTCTTCGCATCCCCAGAACTCCTTGTCATAGGAAGGAGCAGGGCTCAGAGAACTAGGGCCATCTGAAGGCAATTTTAAGTTTTTGGCGTTTGCTGAATATTAGGTGGCCATATCGGATGCCTAATGACGAATGGCCAGTTACATAAAATATGTGGGAAGTAGCGTTTCTGCATGTCTATTTAAATGAGGGTGAATAGGCCCTTAAGTATCATACTAAAATGGCTTTCTATTTCGATATTCCATCCCCTTATTGGTTTGTACATGTCCTCCAGCAACATATCCTAACAAATTGCTTTATGGGTTTTTTGTTTGTTTGTTTTTCACCAAAGACTTTGTATTATGTATTTATTCATTAACAGTTTCTTTTATAGAGCAGCATATTCTGTTGCGTATTATCTGTTCAGTGATGATTATTTATGTATCCCATGGATATGATACAAAAGTGTTCAGTATATACAAGTGTATCCAGTAAACAGATCTGATCTGTGTTGTAACCAAGGACAATGGAAATACATAGCTGTGCCTTGTAGGTAAAAAAGTCTGATGGTTTGAGACACAGGATCAGCTAAGAAGATACAAGTATTTAGTGAAATGTGCAGGACAGCAGATGCAAACCAATATATTAATGTTATCAGAAGGTGATTAATCCCTTTCACTACCATTAGTCATTTCCAGAGCAGGAAGTCTTACATACTGTACACTGTTTACTATATGTGTGTAAGTTGAATATAAAGAGATAATTAACACATTGATGACAGGTAAAGGTGGAACCAGGGTACCTTCCAAATGTATACCAGTATACAGTAGCTGTTAGAATATATATGGGACTCAACATTTGCAAAATAGTTTTTTCACGTTGTGACAACTTTTCATTATCCATTTATATACTTTACTTTTGATCTAAACTCCTTGTTTTTTGCAGTGTATTGTACTGTGTGGTTGAGTTGTTTTTTATGTTGGCTTTAGATGAGACAGAACAGAGAGGTCTACTTAAGAAACGTGTGAAAAGTAGAGATGAGCGGGTTCGGTTTCTCTGAATCCGAACCCGCCAGAACTTCATGTTTTTTTTCACGGGTCCGAGCGACTCGGATCTTCCCGCCTTGCTCGGTTAACCCGAGCGCGCCCGAACGTCATCATGACGCTGTCGGATTCTCGCGAGGCTCGGATTCTATCGCGAGACTCGGATTCTATATAAGGAGCCGCGCGTCGCCGCCATTTTCACACGTGCATTGAGATTGATAGGGAGAGGACGTGGCTGGCGTCCTCTCCATTTAGATTATAAGAGACTGAGAGAGATTTACTGGAGCTGACTAGGAGGAGTACTGTTACTGTAGAAGTGTAGAGACTGAGTGGAGAGAGTTTACTAGTGAGGACAGTGCAGTTTACTTTATAATCCGTTCTCTGCCTGAAAAAAGCGATACACAGCACACAGTGACTCAGTCACATACCATATCTGTGTGCACTGCTCAGGCTCAGGCCAGTGTGCTGCATCATCTATTATCTATATATAATATTATATATATCTGTCTGACTGCTCAGCTCACACAGCTTATAATTGTGGGGGAGACTGGGGAGCACTACTGCAGTGCCAGTTATAGGTTATAGCAGGAGCCAGGAGTACATAATATATTATATAGTGAGTGACCACCAGACACACAGTGCAGTTTATTTAATATATCCGTTCTCTGCCTGAAAAAAGCGATACACACAGTGACTCAGTCAGTCACATACCATATCTGTGTGCACTGCTCAGGCTCAGGCCAGTGTGCTGCATCATCTATATATATTATATATCTGTCTGACTGCTCAGCTCACACAGCTTATAATTGTGGGGGAGACTGGGGAGCACTACTGCAGTGCCAGTTATAGGTTATAGCAGGAGCCAGGAGTACATAATATTATATTAAAATTAAACAGTGCACACTTTTGCTGCAGGAGTGCCACTGCCAGTGTGACTAGTGACCAGTGACCTGACCACCAGTATATATAATATTAGTAGTATACTATCTCTTTATCAACCAGTCTATATTAGCAGCAGACACAGTACAGTGCGGTAGTTCACGGCTGTGGCTACCTCTGTGTCGGCACTCGGCAGCCCGTCCATAATTGTATATACCACCTAACCGTGGTTTTTTTTTCTTTCTTTATACATACATACTAGTTACGAGTATACTATCTCTTTATCAACCAGTCTATATTAGCAGCAGACACAGTACAGTGCGGTAGTTCACGGCTGTGGCTACCTCTGTGTCGGCACTCGGCAGCCCGTCCATAATTGTATATACCACCTAACCGTGGTTTTTTTTTCTTTCTTTATACATACATACTAGTTACGAGTATACTATCTCTTTATCAACCAGTCTATATATTAGCAGCAGACACAGTACAGTGCGGTAGTTCACGGCTGTGGCTACCTCTGTGTCGGCACTCGGCAGCCCGTCCATAATTGTATATACCACCTAACCGTGGTTTTTTTTTCTTTCTTTATACATACATACTAGTTACGAGTATACTATCTCTTTATCAACCAGTCTATATATTAGCAGCAGACACAGTACAGTGCGGTAGTTCACGGCTGTGGCTACCTCTGTGTCGGCACTCGGCAGCCCGTCCATAATTGTATATACCACCTAACCGTGGTTTTTTTTTCTTTCTTTATACATACATACTAGTTACGAGTATACTATCTCTTTATCAACCAGTCTATATATTAGCAGCAGACACAGTACAGTGCGGTAGTTCACGGCTGTGGCTACCTCTGTGTCGGCACTCGGCAGCCCGTCCATAATTGTATATACCACCTAACCGTGGTTTTTTTTTCTTTCTTTATACATACATACTAGTTACGAGTATACTATCTCTTTATCAACCAGTCTATATATTAGCAGCAGACACAGTACAGTGCGGTAGTTCATGGCTGTGGCTACCTCTGTGTCGGCACTCGGCAGCCCGTCCATAATTGTATATACCACCTAACCGTGGTTTTTTTTTCTTTCTTTATACATACATACTAGTTACGAGTATACTATCTCTTTATCAACCAGTCTATATATTAGCAGCAGACACAGTACAGTGCGGTAGTTCACGGCTGTGGCTACCTCTGTGTCGGCACTCGGCAGCCCATCCATAATTGTATATACCACCTAACCGTGGTTTTTTTTTCTTTCTTTATACATACATACTAGTTACGAGTATACTATCTCTTTATCAACCAGTCTATTTATTAGCAGCAGACACAGTACAGTGCGGTAGTTCACGGCTGTGGCTACCTCTGTGTCGGCACTCGGCAGCCCGTCCATAATTGTATATACCACCTAACCGTGGTTTTTTTTTCTTTCTTTATACATACATACTAGTTACGAGTATACTATCTCTTTATCAACCAGTCTATATATTAGCAGCAGACACAGTACAGTGCGGTAGTTCACGGCTGTGGCTACCTCTGTGTCGGCACTCGGCAGCCCGTCCATAATTGTATATACCACCTAACCGTGGTTTTTTTTTTCTTTCTTTATACATACATACTAGTTACGAGTATACTATCTCTTTATCAACCAGTCTATATATTAGCAGCAGACACAGTACAGTGCGGTAGTTCACGGCTGTGGCTACCTCTGTGTCGGCACTCGGCAGCCCGTCCATAATTGTATACTAGTATCCAATCCATCCATCTCCATTGTTTACCTGAGGTGCCTTTTAGTTGTGCCTATTAAAATATGGAGAACAAACATGTTGAGGTTCCAAAATTAGGGAAAGATCAAGATCCACTTCCACCTCGTGCTGAAGCTGCTGCCACTAGTCATGGCCGAGACGATGAAATGCCAGCAACGTCGTCTGCCAAGGCCGATGCCCAATGTCATAGTACAGAGCATGTCAAATCCAAAACACCAAATATCAGTAAAAAAAGGACTCCAAAACCTAAAATAAAATTGTCGGAGGAGAAGCGTAAACTTGCCAATATGCCATTTACCACACGGAGTGGCAAGGAACGGCTGAGGCCCTGGCCTATGTTCATGGCTAGTGGTTCAGCTTCACATGAGGATGGAAGCACTCAGCCTCTCGCTAGAAAAATGAAAAGACTCAAGCTGGCAAAAGCAGCACAGCAAAGAACTGTGCATTCTTCGAAATCCCAAATCCACAAGGAGAGTCCAATTGTGTCGGTTGCGATGCCTGACCTTCCCAACACTGGACGTGAAGAGCATGCGCCTTCCACCATTTGCACGCCCCCTGCAAGTGCTGGAAGGAGCACCCGCAGTCCAGTTCCTGATAGTCAGATTGAAGATGTCAGTGTTGAAGTACACCAGGATGAGGAGGATATGGGTGTTGCTGGCGCTGGGGAGGAAATTGACCAGGAGGATTCTGATGGTGAGGTGGTTTGTTTAAGTCAGGCACCCGGGGAGACACCTGTTGTCCGTGGGAGGAATATGGCCGTTGACATGCCAGGTGAAAATACCAAAAAAATCAGCTCTTCGGTGTGGAGGTATTTCACCAGAAATGCGGACAACAGGTGTCAAGCCGTGTGTTCCCTTTGTCAAGCTGTAATAAGTAGGGGTAAGGACGTTAACCACCTCGGAACATCCTCCCTTATACGTCACCTGCAGCGCATTCATAATAAGTCAGTGACAAGTTCAAAAACTTTGGGTGACAGCGGAAGCAGTCCACTGACCAGTAAATCCCTTCCTCTTGTAACCAAGCTCACGCAAACCACCCCACCAACTCCCTCAGTGTCAATTTCCTCCTTCCCCAGGAATGCCAATAGTCCTGCAGGCCATGTCACTGGCAATTCTGACGAGTCCTCTCCTGCCTGGGATTCCTCCGATGCATCCTTGCGTGTAACGCCTACTGCTGCTGGCGCTGCTGTTGTTGCCGCTGGGAGTCGATGGTCATCCCAGAGGGGAAGTCGTAAGCCCACTTGTACTACTTCCAGTAAGCAATTGACTGTTCAACAGTCCTTTGCGAGGAAGATGAAATATCACAGCAGTCATCCTACTGCAAAGCGGATAACTGAGTCCTTGACAACTATGTTGGTGTTAGACGTGCGTCCGGTATCCGCCGTTAGTTCACAGGGAACTAGACAATTTATTGAGGCAGTGTGCCCCCGTTACCAAATACCATCTAGGTTCCACTTCTCTAGGCAGGCGATACCGAGAATGTACACGGACGTCAGAAAAAGACTCACCAGTGTCCTAAAAAATGCAGTTGTACCCAATGTCCACTTAACCACGGACATGTGGACAAGTGGAGCAGGGCAGGGTCAGGACTATATGACTGTGACAGCCCACTGGGTAGATGTATGGACTCCCGCCGCAAGAACAGCAGCGGCGGCACCAGTAGCAGCATCTCGCAAACGCCAACTCTTTCCTAGGCAGGCTACGCTTTGTATCACCGCTTTCCAGAATACGCACACAGCTGAAAACCTCTTACGGCAACTGAGGAAGATCATCGCGGAATGGCTTACCCCAATTGGACTCTCCTGTGGATTTGTGGCATCGGACAACGCCAGCAATATTGTGTGTGCATTAAATATGGGCAAATTCCAGCACGTCCCATGTTTTGCACATACCTTGAATTTGGTGGTGCAGAATTTTTTAAAAAACGACAGGGGCGTGCAAGAGATGCTGTCGGTGGCCAGAAAAATTGCGGGACACTTTCGGCGTACAGGCACCACGTACAGAAGACTGGAGCACCACCAAAAACTACTGAACCTGCCCTGCCATCATCTGAAGCAAGAAGTGGTAACGAGGTGGAATTCAACCCTCTATATGCTTCAGAGGTTGGAGGAGCAGCAAAAGGCCATTCAAGCCTATACAATTGAGCACGATATAGGAGGTGGAATGCACCTGTCTCAAGTGCAGTGGAGAATGATTTCAACGTTGTGCAAGGTTCTGATGCCCTTTGAACTTGCCACACGTGAAGTCAGTTCAGACACTGCCAGCCTGAGTCAGGTCATTCCCCTCATCAGGCTTTTGCAGAAGAAGCTGGAGGCATTGAAGAAGGAGCTAAAAGGGAGCGATTCCGCTAGGCATGTGGGACTTGTGGATGCAGCCCTTAATTCGCTTAACAAGGATTCACGGGTGGTCAATCTGTTGAAATCAGAGCACTACATTTTGGCCACCGTGCTCGATCCTAGATTTAAAGCCTACCTTGGATCTCTCTTTCCGGCAGACACAGGTCTGCTGGGGTTGAAAGACCTGCTGGTGACAAAATTGTCAAGTCAAGCGGAACGCGACCTGTCAACATCTCCTCCTTCACATTCTCCCGCAACTGGGGGTGCGAGGAAAAGGCTCAGAATTCCGAGCCCACCCGCTGGCGGTGATGCAGGGCAGTCTGGAGCGACTGCTGATGCTGACATCTGGTCCGGACTGAAGGACCTGACAACGATTACGGACATGTCGTCTACTGTCACTGCATATGATTCTCTCAACATTGATAGAATGGTGGAGGATTATATGAGTGACCGCATCCAAGTAGGCACGTCACACAGTCCGTACTTATACTGGCAGGAAAAAGAGGCAATTTGGAGGCCCTTGCACAAACTGGCTTTATTCTACCTAAGTTGCCCTCCCACAAGTGTGTACTCCGAAAGAGTGTTTAGTGCCGCCGCTCACCTTGTCAGCAATCGGCGTACGAGGTTACATCCAGAAAATGTGGAGAAGATGATGTTCATTAAAATGAATTATAATCAATTCCTCCGCGGAGACATTGACCAGCAGCAATTGCCTCCACAAAGTACACAGGGAGCTGAGATGGTGGATTCCAGTGGGGACGAATTGATAATCTGTGAGGAGGGGGATGTACACGGTGATATATCGGAGGGTGAAGATGAGGTGGACATCTTGCCTCTGTAGAGCCAGTTTGTGCAAGGAGAGATTAATTGCTTCTTTTTTTGGGGGGGGGTCCAAACCAACCCGTCATATCAGTCACAGTCGTGTGGCAGACCCTGTCACTGAAATGATGGGTTGGTTAAAGTGTGCATGTCCTGTTTTGTTTATACAACATAAGGGTGGGTGGGAGGGCCCAAGGACAATTCCATCTTGCACCTCTTTTTTCTTTTCTTTTTCTTTGCATCATGTGCTGATTGGGGAGGGTTTTTTGGAAGGGACATCCTGCGTGACACTGCAGTGCCACTCCTAGATGGGCCCGGTGTTTGTGTCGGCCACTAGGGTCGCTTATCTTACTCACACAGCGACCTCGGTGCAAATTTTAGGACTAAAAATAATATTGTGAGGTGTGAGGTATTCAGAATAGACTGAAAATGAGTGTAAATTATGGTTTTTGAGGTTAATAATACTTTGGGATCAAAATGACCCCCAAATTCTATGATTTAAGCTGTTTTTTAGTGTTTTTTGAAAAAAACACCCGAATCCAAAACACACCCGAATCCGACAAAAAAAATTCGGTGAGGTTTTGCCAAAACGCGTTCGAACCCAAAACACGGCCGCGGAACCGAACCCAAAACCAAAACACAAAACCCGAAAAATTTCAGGCGCTCATCTCTAGTGAAAAGCCAAATCTCCAGTGAAAACTGCAAAAAGCCTCTTTCTTTACAGCTCACAATTTTAGAACAGGTTAGCTTCTGGTTAACCCCCTGGTGGTAAAATGTTCTGCGTCACTTATCGCAATCACCATAGACCTCTATAGACCCCGCCATCACCATAGACCTCTATAAACCCCGTCATCACCATACATTTCAGCCTTAGTAAAATTACCAAGCATGTAAAAACCTTAGCTTGCTAAAACCATTACCATTACATCTGGCAATGGGGACCAACGTACCCAGCGAGGCTTTGCTGGACCCACTCTGGGTCAAATTATTATGTGTATTTGCTGATGTCAACCACGCATGCTCTTATCACTTTAACCTTTCGCCAGTAACATCAGACTGCCGGTGACAGATAGATAACTCTTATTAAGGTGTGGATGATAAATAGCTGCAGTACCAGTGTAAGAATGATAATTATGGCAGCTTTATAATAAACAGGCCCCAGATTTTGTATCTAAACAATACACAACTCTACTTGTCTGATATATGGGGGTCTATTTAAGTCTTGGATGGAGATAAAGTACCAGCCAATCAGCTCCTAACTGACATCTTTCAAGCACAGCCTGCAACATGGCAGCTAGGAACAGATTGACTGGTACTTTATCTCCATCCAAGGCTTAGTAAATAGACCCCTACGTTTCCCGTGAGCTGGAACAAACGAACAAATGAAATTAGCTTGGAGATGAACACCCATTTTATACATGGAACTTATGTCGTGCTAACATAACCATGGCATCTTCAATGGTAATGACCACATATACAGAAAAGGCATAAGACTTATAGTGGTATAGGGTATACCCAAAAGAAGAAACTCATTGCAACTGACTTTGTAGCCTGTGAATAGGATCTTTATTGGTTTGGCTGGAAAACCTTACGTATGATCAGCTGCCGATCTTTCTACAGACAGGAAAAAAAACAGAATATGAGACATTTTTGTTTCAAAAACAGATTATTCTTACATCAAAGTGTTGAATAGAACGCAGCTCTTACACAGGTGTCTGAATGCTGAGGAGTGAGTTTACGTATAAATATATTCTGGAATTTCACAAATTGATTTCAAGATGTGGCATATCGCAGAGCCGGGAGTGATACTATTTGTGTTCCGTATCCCAGCAGCAGTGTGTCTCCAACAATCCTCTTGGAAGCTGTTCTCTCTTTGAAGATGAGAAGGTGAGGGAAGCTGTAATGTGTCCCTTTGAACTGTGGCTGGGGGCCCCAAGGAGAAACAGAGCAGGGGGACCCCGCAGCCACCACCTCCCATCGCCCTGCGGTGTCTTGTTCCTCCGCTTGAGGCTGTGCAATCAGTGGGACAGTCTGGCCTGGTATCCCCACTGAGAGGTGTCAGACTGGGTCACTAGGGCTCACACCCTGTTTAACCCTGTCTGTACCGGTGTAACCCTTTTGCTGCTAGCTACAGAGAGGAAAATATGTAGTTTGACTTGTTTTGCCTAGTCATTTTTCACCTGATAAATTTTTTTAAAACTATTTTACTTAGCAACTGGAATGCCCTTAGAATATTATTCAGAAATGGGTGCAAATTAAATAAGGAACAATGGGGGTCATTCCGAGTTGATCGCTCGCTAGCAGTTTTTAGCAGCCCTGCAAACGCTAAGCTGCCGCCCTCTGGGGGTGTATCTTAGCTTAGCAGAAGTGCGACCGAAAGGATCGCAGAGCGGCTACAAAAAAAATTGTGCAGTTTTAGACTAGCTCCAGACCTACTCAGCGCTTGCGATGACTTCAGACTGTTCAGTTCCTGGTTTGATGTCGCAAACACACCCTGCGTTCGCCCAGCCACGCCTGCGTTTTTCCTGGCACGCCTGAGTTTTTCTGAACACTCCCTGAAAACGGTCAGTTTACACCCAGAAACGCCCCCTTCCTATCAATCACTCTGCGGCCAGCAGTGCGACTGAAAAGCTTCGCTAGACCTTACGTAAAAATACATCGGCCGTTGTGAAAGTATGTCGCACGTGTGCACTGCGCCGCATATGCATGCGCAGAAGTGATGGATTTTTTCTTAATCGAAGCGCAGCAAACTTTTTCAGCTAGCAATCAACTCGGAATGACCACCAATGTACAAAGGTTTCAAACGCAGAACAAGGATTTTCATACAATGTTTTTAAATCAACTAAGATCACAGATTTAAATCAGTACAGCATGGCAATAACAAGGAAGATATGTACTAGCATGTATCTCTCAATAATAAAAATTGGGACAAGACCACACTGCCCCCTGATAAATGGGCACAGGCGCACATAAGTGGCATGTCCTCGTCTTTGTCGGTGTGACACATCATCAGTGAGTACAGGGGAGCCGAGCATTTCAGAAGCACTAGATGTAATCAGGGCTGTAACTAGGGGTGGTGTAAGCGGTGCCCTTACACAGAGGACTGTACCCTGGAGGTGGCACTGTCACTGTCAAATGGAGCCTGCATGTAGCTTGCAGGGTTCAGCGCCCCCACCCCCTATGCATGACATCATGATGTCAATGGTTTAAAGGTGGGGTTGGCACAAGGCACACTGCCACACTGTTACGGCACTGGCCCCTTCCCACTCCTTGCACACATGGAAGAGCATGCCTCTTTGTATTTAGCAGTAGCCTCTGGAAAGCAAAAATTGAGCCTCGATGTGCAAAAACGTATATATACAGTACATCTTATCAAAGTCCAAACTCCATCCGCTGTCAAAGAAATAAAAAAGTTTACTGAAATACTTCTCTATTTAGGCTTATTTGTGGCTTCAACAAACTCACAGAGTAAGTGGGAAATTGCTTCTGGATAGGGACTCCTAGCTACAATCATTTTGCATAGATCAGTTGGGGTGTGAAGTACTGTAGGGTGATATTTTTTAATGGATTTTTTTTCCCATTTGAACCAAGAAGTTATAAGTATTCTTTTTTTGCTCATTTGGCATAATGGTTAGGGGCAAGTACGCAGGGAGGCGTGTCCAAGCAGTGTCAGTGCCCAGGACTGCATCTATCTAGCAGGGTGCTGCAGCCAGTAGCGTTGCTTAAGTGCAAAGAGCCACCCAGGCACCGCTACATTTCCTCCTGCCGGCAGACCCACCCCCACATGATATCATGAGTTCCGGGTCAGGTTCAGCATAGGGTGGCTGTGAGCTCTTCTTCAGCACTGGTTAGGGGTTTCTCTATCAGGGGCCTATGTATCAAACCCTGACCCTGACAACAGAGCCGGCCCTAACCAATATGATGCCCTAGTCAAGATTTTGGCTGGTGCTCCCTAGCATCACCGCTAGTTCCGCCTCTGACCCTGCACCCCTTTCCCAGCATCATCACCCCCCACCCACAGCAGTCCTTTTTTTGTTTTCCTACCCCCTATAATTTAAATAAGAACAGTGTGCACATTCGATGCACAGCCCAAAAAGGTATGTGTTTCTGCTGGCAAGGGGCATGGCCACACAATAGTACCCCCAAATCAACTTATGTCTCACAGTAGTACAACTTTATTCACAATTTATAATGCGATAGTGTTCCTTATTCACATTACATCACACAGTAGTACCACTTTACCTTATATACGATACTCCTCACAGTAGTGCCCCTAATTCACATAACATCATACTGAATTGCTCCTTATTCACATAACACCACACCATATTGCTCTTTATTCTCATTACACCACACCATATTGCTCCTTATTCATATTACACCACACCATATTGCTCTTTATTCATATTAGACCACACAGTAGTGCCCTTTTCTATACGTTACGCCACACAGTAGAGCACCTTATACACATAATGTCACACATTGGTAATGCATTTATACACATAATACCACTCAGTAATGCCCCTTACACATATGACACACATTATTAATGTCCTTATAAACATAATGCACCTTACACATTATGCCAACCCTTATTAATGCCCTTATACACATAATTTCCCTTACACATATGCCACACATTGTTAATGCCCTTATACACGTAATGACACATAAAGTCCCTTACACATACTGTATGCCGCACATTATTAGTGCCCTTATACACATAATGACACACATAGTGCTCCTTACACATATGTTACACATTATTAATGCCCTTATACACATAATGACACATATAGTTCCTGGCGTGAGTCAACTGGCAGCACTGCTAACGTCGGTTGCCTATGTTTTATGAAAATGCATCTTATTTGCATTGCTATGTGGCTAGGATGCACAAGCAGCTTCTGCTAATTAAAATGATATGCGGCATGCCTATATACTGTTTGCGACTGTGGCTGTATCTGCATACGAAATGCTACACATAGAATATAGGCATACCACATATAATTTTAATCAGCAGAAGCTGCTTGTGCCCCTAGTCATACCAGATGCCCTAGGCAATTGCCTAGTTTGCCTATGCCTAGGGCCGGCTCTGCCTGACAATCATGTAAAAACAAAGTTTTGTCATGATTGTTTCCATTATAAGTAACATTCCTCTTTATTAAGGGAATATTTATCACCAAACATATTTTTTATGCAGTTGTGAGGTAATAATGTCAATTTCCAGTTGCATTTATGAGTAGGTGGGACACTGGAGCAGAGCTTCCAAAATAACGCCATCATCAGAAGCAGTAACTCATTTTTTTGTATGTAAGGGTATAATGAGGGGTCCACATAGATCCCTTCAACTCCTCCAGCTCCCACAGTGTGGTGTAACACAGCCAAGACATTATCTTGCAGTGCAGAGTTTAATCTCTGCCCATTGACATTTCTGTAATGAGTATAATGTGTGCAGTGCACACAGCCCCTGGGTCGAGGGGGGCCACACTGCACAAATTGCACCCATATTTTAATACTTACCTTTCTGGAGTCCCACATTGGACACTACAGCCGCTGCAAAAATCTCTTCAAAAATGGCCACTGCACATGATCAGTAGTGAAATTGGTCTCCTGAACTTGGCAAACGCCATGTTTCCGGAGACCTGCGCATGCACACTAGACTCTATCACAATGCCAGAGACTACTGCATCGTGCAGAGGAGGGGGCCTACCAGAAATCTGCATAGGAACCCACTCCTCTGTTAAAACGCCCTTGCCTCCGCCATTAGAAGCATCATCAAGCTTTTTAGATTTGCTGGGATGGCTGCCCTTTGGAGCAATTTTCCTAACTCTAGATCAATCATAAATTGTCTGAAAAAGATGCTTTGATGTTGCGTATCATGGTAAGAAGGATTGTTAATTAATGGTCCTTTATCCCACAAATTGATAAATAAGCCCCTTATGCTGGGATCACTGGTGGAGGGGTACCACTGGTCTTAACCTTGCTGCAATAGCCCTGAGGTATAGGTAAGAGCCCCAGCAGCATTCACTGCAGGGGTAGTAAAGCTCTTCTAAATTAGTCTGTGCACATTGTTTTGTCTCATAAAAGTAAAGGGCAAGATATAAGACATAAAGGGCAGTATTCAATTCTGCCCCTTTCCCTTCCACACCCATTCTGCGTGGTATCATCATTTCAGCATGCTACCCTTTACGCCGCTAAACCTGATTACTATATGTGCGATAATCGCGATAATGGGGATCACTTTAGAAAGGAGATTGGGTGATATATCATTTGAATTTGCTTATATGAGCTGGTAGAGGAGGTTTGCTGATGAAACAGATTAGCAATTGTATATTTTTTTGCTAAGGAGGCAGTTTATGTATCCAAGCCATTGGATTTTGTTGTGGGATGGACTGTTAAAGAAATACAGGCCCTCATTCCGAGTTGTTCGCTCGCAAGGCGATTATAGCAGAGTTACACACGCTAAGCCGCCGCCTACTGGGAGTGAATCTAAACATCTTAAATGTGCGACCGATGTATTCGCAATATTGCGATCAAAACCGAGTTAGCAGTTTCTGAGTAACTCCAGACTTACTCTGCCTGTGCGATCAATTCAGTGCTTTTCGGTCCCGGCTGACGTCATAAACACACCCAGCGTTCGCCCAAGCACTCCCACCGTTTCTCCAGACACGCCTGCGTTTTTTCCGGAAACGGTAGCGTTTCCTGCCACACGCCCCTAAAACGCCGTACATCCGCCCAGTAACACCCATTTCCTGTCAATCACAATGCGTTCTCCGGAGCGACGAAAAAGCCGTGAGTAAAATTACTTTCTTCTTAGTAAAGTTACTTGACGCATGCGCAGTGCGAACATTACGCATGCGCACTAAGAGAATTCTCACTGCGATGCGATGAAAAATACCGAGCGAACAACTCGGAATGAGGGCCACAGTATGGTAGTGTGCAAAGCTGCTCTGAAAATGTTACAGTTCAGACTTAGTTCCACTTTAAAATTCTACTGATTGATACCAATAAAGTCTTTAAATTAGCAAATCTTAATTTTAGTAATTTGATATTAATCTGACATGAATTCATATACATATTTGTTCATAAACTAGTACATTTGCAAGTATAAAAGAGAGGGTTGCAACTAAGAATATTGGATAATTAATAGGAAGCTATGGTGGATAAGCATATAAGCAAAACAATCTGAAACGTTTCACAGTCTATGATTAATAAAAACTTTTGGTTGTTGTACTAGAAACAAGTAGAAACTTAGAAGTTTCCCCCAAGTTTGCTGAACAGACATAACTTGCTTTTTTTTCACTTTACAAAAGGCATGTACAGACATATCATACAGCCAGAATATGTGGTCAGCTGCGAACTTAATGCCTAGACCAGTGGTTTCCAAACTTTTTTGAATCACGGCACCCTAGAGTATCAGAATTTTTTTCACGGCACCCCTAGGCCAAAAGTTTCTTATTGAGAAATTTAGAAAGAAATATTTATTTAGGTAAATTGTATTTATATGTCAACCTTAGGCTCAATTGTGTGATGAGGGACAAGATTTGCTTCTGTTTGTCCCCATATTGTATGACTGACAGCCACCAGCACTGGTTTTGCCTATTATATTGACCATAAATAATTTGAATTGATCCTTGACCACCAATCCAAGGCACCCCTGCAAGTGTTCCGAGGCACCCCAGGGAGACACGGCACACAGTTTGGGAACCACTGGCCTAGACTGTAAGCTCTGCAGATCACACATTTACATCCATTTTGCACTTTTGCTGGTAAGCCAGCATGTAAAAACTTTTTTTTAAAAATGCAGATACTAATGTACTGCAGAAATTGGGAAAGCCCAAACTTGAAATATGAACCATATTGACTAATCCAATTATTTTCTTTCTGGCGGCTGCATATGGAAGTTAAATAAGAAGTTATATTATATATGTTGGATATTTCAGCTATACACTGATATACACTGATATGGAAAAGCATTTATGTTTGCTAATTAGGCTGCATTATATTTTATTTTCTTTGCAAGCATCCAAAACAGTAATTGTTACAATTTCATTTTAGCATTTTTAAGGGAACTTTAAGAATAATATACTTTGAAAAGTACTATTATATATATATATATATATATATATATATATGTATATATATATATATATATATATATACTAATTGTTCTTTCTATGACTACATTTGACTTATTGGGTTATTGTAAAAACAACAAAAAACAGATACATGGCAATATTAAAGTCATATGTAACAACAAAATCAATGTTTCCATCCTGTTTGTGATAAAATACATTCATATGTTATGGATAAAGCTGACCACACATGGTACAATTTGGATTCGTCAGTTTGAGCAAATTGCTCTTGGTGTGGGCTCCTAAATATTTGCCATACCCAATAAATCCACACGGCAGTAAAACAGGTTAAACATATCAGGTTAAACGTAGACCATTATCATCAAGTGTGTGGCCAATGCTTCATCATGAATCCAGGTTACCGCGATCCAGCTGTTTGACACGGTTGCCAATGGAATGCATACTAGTGATAGCAATCACTACAATGAGTCCTTACTGTACATAACCAGGTAATCTAGCTACAGCCCCCATAATCTACATTTAATAGGGCACTGAGATCTAGGACTCACCGTCAGCAGCAGACTAGCACCTGAGTTGCACAATGTTTGATTTGCAACTAGATACTTGTAAAATGCTTGTAGTACAAAAGCGCTTACTGTAATAAAATATCTTCATAGCAGTAATATGATACTTGGAGTAGCAACATTCTTGCAGATAAGGTTATTGAACTGAAAACATTATCTTAGTGATGGCCTTAAAGTAAGTATGCTTGCAGCACCCACAGGGAAGCAGATCCTGTCACTACACTGCAGGACCCTCCAAGTAAGGGGTTAATGGTCACAGCAGTTCTGCTGCTCAGACATGAAATGCAGTCTCTGCCACTCAGTGGGATCCAGGCTTAAACATGCTGAGGAGCTAGAGTCACTGTTTTCAATTAGTGAGGAGGAGACAAAAGATAAACAATTCCTGTGGTCACAAATCCAAAGCATGTATGTGCATGGGATAACATAAATCTATCTATCTATCTATCTATCTATCTATCTATCTATCTATCTATCTATCTATCTGATAAAGTTAGCAGTATAGTGTAAAATTGCACGTTTCAAGGAAGTTGAAGCAATTAAATGTCTAAAGAAATTATGTTTTATATATGTATGTATATATGCAACATTGCTCAACTTCCATTATACAGGTAAATAGTACCATATTTTACAGTGGTGACCTGCACTACATGGATCAGCACTGGCACTGCTTCCCAGTTTCCATCCCCATCCCCTGACCCTGTCACCAATGCCCTGTACTGTTCTGCTCGCCTCCTGTCCTCTCCTTCTCTTAGTTTGATCCCCAGTGGCGTTTGCATATTCTCCCAGCTTCTGCATAAGTTTCCTCAATAGGGTTAGCTTTCTTCCTCCTCCATAGGGTTAGCTTTCTTCCTACACATCAAAGACATACTGGTAGGTTAATTGGCTTTTGACATTGTGTATGGGTGCAAGACCAAGAGGGTGGTACCTGCGTTCATATTGTGGAAAGTCTTGAGAGACATGTGGCTACTTGCAATGGCAAACGCAGGATTTCTAAAGGGGGGTTTCCAAATGCAATCCATAATCTCCCACTATGCGGAGCAAGTGCAGGAGTCTGGGCGAGCGGTAGAAGAACCTATTAATTATTAATGACCCTGAGCATTGGTACTTTTTATACATTTGATAGTGTATGGAATACAGTATTAATATTTAACGCTATAGATTGTCTATAGTATAGGCAGTATCAAACATACTTAAACAATATAAATAAGATAAGTGGTCAGGAAAAGGTTAAACATGTCATACTAAATATATAAACAAACATAATAGAACCAGTAGTAGACAGAAGTGCACTTTCTAAGCACACATTCTCCCACCTCATGGAAAGGCTCCTGTCTCTTCCTGGCAGCTACCTTCATATTATATATCATTGCTATTGGTATACTTTGAGCCACTTGCCAAGAGGAGGGGGGTTTCCAGGCAACCAGAAAACCCCCCTGCATTTGCCTATGACTTGGAAAGTTACTTGGTGTGTCCTTAGGAAGTGCCTAGGGTCCAGCTTCCTGCTCCTGGCCTCCTCTTTGCAGCGCACATGATGTCATGATGTCATGTGCACTTGAGGGGGGCGGGGGTAACATGCCCTGGGCTCTACTTTGTATGCAACCATGGATAGGGAATTTAGATTGTATATTCCACTGCAGGACCATAGCAAGGTGATATTCTGCCCTGTGACAGTCCAGCCCACTAAACATGTGACAGCTTGATGCCATAATGCGGGGGTGGAGCTGTCTAAACCAGGAAGGAACTGAGCCAGGCACCCTGGAAACCCAATGTTAGAGCCGCCCACAGGGGAGCGATAGTGCCGTTCATTGGTCCCTGCTTCCTCTTTGGCAGCACTGCTCGCCCACCACTAGTTATGGCTCCTCACTACTGGGATTAAAATACAGAAATTTGCAAGTAACTAAATTTGCAAATGTGCATTTTAGATAACCTAATTTACACTTCAGTGCAAATCATATAATGTTCCGGTGTCCTCCTAAAGTACCCCAACCCGGGGTCTAACATATAATCCACATAAAGCGGCATGCAGGAAATAATCCACTGCTGAAGCAGGTAATAGTATCAACATTTCAAAGTTTATTATTTCATCATCAGGATAAATGAAACCACAAACAACTAACCTTGTATCGGAAACCCCACCAAGTTTAGTTGTTTGTGGTTTCATTTATCCTGATGACGAATTAAAAAACTTTTGATAGATAGATAGATAGATAGATAGATAGATAGATAGATAGATAGATAGATAGATAAATAAATAGATTAGGGCAGCGGTTAAATGGGACAATAAAAAAGAAGTTGTTTTTAGTTTACGACCCTCTAGCAGGATAAGGGTTATCCCATGCACAGGTTGTTTTCCTGAGACACCTAACCACTCTGAACATAAATCCAACTCTGAAAGCAACATAACATCTCAATTTCTCCTCTTCAGATCATTACATTCCTTCCTTATCTGATCTACAGATTTATAGTGGGCTCTGAGGAAGGGTTGTGGATATCCTATAACCAGCAGTTGTGAAAGCACTTTCTGATATAGGCCATTAATAAATCATCTCTAAACACCCCTCCTGCTAGACACAATAATCACCCCTTTAGCTACTAAGCAGGCCATTCACATTTAACATTAAACTCCATTGTAGATTAGAACCACACATACGGTATATTACATATACTGTATGTACACCTAGGCAGGACCATATTTAAAATAATAGAAATGTAATGCATTTGTGTAGCTGGGGAGGATCAGTGGTGTAGACAGATTTGGGTTGATCTGGCCGGTCCTTTTCATTTGGGATACTATAAACATTATGGATATATTAATATACTTCACAACAAGGGGCCTCAGAAATCTATTTGATTTAACCAATTTGTCTGAACAACATCAGTTTTCCAGTGTTTGGGAGCAAATGGTTGATTGTCATTTGCTCCAATACATTTCCAGATTTTCAATCCAACCAGCAAGATTGGACAGATGGTCTGACAACCATTGTATCTGGATTAGAATATTGAAGTACCCATAATTATTTATTATTTGCCAGTTATTTGTATAGCATACACATATTACAGAAGATATTTGGCCATTCCCAGTGGAGTTTACAATCTATATTCCCTATAACATGTACACGCACACACATTCACACTAGGGTTAATTTTGTTGGGAGCCAGTTAACCTACCAGTATATTTTTGAATTGTGGGAGGAAACCGGAGTACCCAGAGGAAACCCACACAAGCACAGGAAGAATATACAAACTCCACACAGTTAGGGCCATGGTGGGAATCGAACCCATGACCTCAGTGCTGTGCGGCAATAATGCTAACCATTACACCATCCATACTGCCGGGAGATCTTCTACCACTATGCTGTGAGAAGGTTGCTACCGCTATGATTCTTAATACAGCGTCATTTGTGTCACCTACACAAAAATGGAGTATGTGCATTAATAAAAAAGGTCTTATTGTCCTTAAACAGCACAAAAAATTGAGGAGACAGGAGCTAAAATACAAATTCTAAACATTTCTAAAGCTGAGGATACTTGCCGATGTCCCATATGGTTAGCAACATTACTACAGTAGGTGAAACAAAAAGTGTTATTCTTAGACTTTTGAAGGAGACAATGTAATAAGAACCTGTACTACGCTGAGAAAGCTTTATCCCCCCCCCCACATCAATACAAGATCAGCACTTGCACACAGAACCAGCAGATAAAAGGTTTGAATCCAGTTCATATTATTTTATATAATAGACACTATTTATATGCAGTCAGAGAAGGTGGCCATTTTGTCATGTCTCTATCCCCAATTACATGGTATTGGTAATTACTAACACTATTGAGACTGTGGTGGAGATTTATCAAAGTTTGGAGAGAGATAGATAATATGTGGAAGATAGAGTGATGGTAATATTAACCTTTTAATTAATTGCTGGCATTCAGTGACAATAGCACAAATAGATCTGTGGTGGGAAAAGCTTTGGTTGACCCACTGGAAAGGTGCCCTCTCTAGTTTTGTCGCAAATCAGGGCCTGAAGACACCTAACCTGGAAGGGGCCTTATTGACCTCTGATGCGGGAGAGAAGACCCCAGCTAACCTGGCACCATAGGAACTAATTACCCTGTAATCCTCAGTAGGTTGATGAGTATAGATTTGCGGCAAAGGAGAACTGTTTGCACCATTTTACACTTCTCAATAAATGTGGGTTCTTCTGATAGGTTTAAATTTAGAAATATGGCATGTTGGGTAAAAAAATCAAGAGCGTTGTGCAGTAACTCACACTGAAAAATGAAATCTTGCCTTACAGTACCTAGGGCAGAGGTTCTCAAACGTGGTCCTCAAGGCACTCCAACGATCCAATTTTTAAGTATATCCATACCTGGCCACAGATGACTTAATTAGTACCTCGGTCAATTTGATTTAACCATCTGTGCTGAGCAATGGGTATACTGAAAACGTGGATCGCTGTGGTGCCTTTAAGAACCTCTGACCTACAGTAAGGCATTCTGTGCTTCATTTATCTTTATACCATCTCGATACTGTATACCTCATGTGAAGCACATAGCAACTGCTGTATTAAGGTAAATATTCTTCAGCACCTTCCGCTCACTAGGCAAATTCGATATGAAACCTACAGTATACAGACTGCATATACAATGTACATACACTCGAGGATAAGCTGAAATGAAGTAGTACTACTGCTTACCACAGCATCCACTGCTCACTTTGCTGCAGTGTGTGACTGACTATCCTATTAGACACAGTATAACCTATTGTGAATACAAGGGAACTCATTGCTTGTGGAAAAATACATTGGGTCTATTTCTGGCCAGGAATATTTTAATCTGCGGCCTACTAATTACAAGGAATCCAGATTAGAAGAGAGCGTGAAACCACCGCCCAGCTTATAATTAAATCAAGACGTAGTTAAGACGCCCTCAAACTTGTCATTTTAACTATTTCAATGAAATTGACACAAACAGCAAAATGTCATTTATGCAAAATGTAGACAAGATTGGTCTGTTCAGGATGCCATATTTACAGCAGTCTAATCGTCTTTATTTGTCAGTTCATGTCATTTCCTGCATCTATATTATTATGTTGACACAATAGAACAGACTCATATGAAATTGACACATTCCAGCCAGGAAAACTTTAAAAGATTGTCTCAGATTCCAGCACCTGTATCACATGTTAAAGTCAATTCCATTCTTCAGGTTGGGCCGACAAGCCAGGAGAGGGGGGGTGGGGGGTCTGCATGCTGGATCATATTAATAGCAGCTAATATTTATTTAAACCCCAAACTAAGATAAACGAAATTATGTGGCATATGGGTCTTGACATTCATGTTATTTGGGCGTAGTTAGAGTAGGCCTTGCAACATATCCTCCAATAATTCAACCCTTTGTTATACAAACTACTGTTCCCCAAACTATCTATTACTAGCTATAAAGCTGTTCCTTAGAGGTGGCCTATTTATAATAAGGCAATATTTAATATATGCCAATAATAAAAGCATTTTAAATCTAGCACTTAGTCCATTCTGCTTATATTTAAACCTGGACATAGAGGCTAGGAGTACTCTATTTATAATATAACTGACAATCCTATATATTTCATTATCTTTTTACAGCACAACTTAACTCCAGAAGCAACATATCTAGTTCTGAAACATGAATTTGCAATAAATTGTTCAGTCTAACCTGACATTCCAAAGTTGTTCAGTTATAAGTGAAGATATTACCCCCGAGCCCCTACTTAGCTCCTCCCACATTTTTAAACAGATGCTGGGATCTCTATTTAACTGCCTGGCCCTGTATATGAATTAATTAGCCCTCATTGTGTATTTGTGCATGCAAGTCTGCCTATCTGTCAGTCACTGTCTCATACCCAACCGTGCTGATTTCAGCTGGACAGTCCCGTTTTGATGGCTCTGTCCAGCTGTCATGATCAGAGCTGCAGTGTCCTGACTCCTGATTACTAGGCATTTGGGAATGTATGTCCATCCACTGCTGCTCTGTACAGCAGTGCAGCAGTGAACAGGTGCTGGTTGCAGTTAAAGTTTTGTTGGAGGTGACCCTTGGGGTGTAACCACGCTCCTCTCAGATATGGACACACTTGGGCATACACATCCAGACCAGAACATAGCTGCTCTGAACATAGATGCTCACTTACATTGTTGGGGTGCATAATATCTGCCTGTGAAGAGGGAAGGGGGGGCGGGGGGGGGGGGGTGCACAAATAATCTAAATTGGTCGCTTTATCTAACCATACTGTCAAAACAATATATTGTATGTGTATTGCTGAGGAATCCCCATAGAAAACAGGCTGTCTCTTGCTCAGGTAAAAGAGAGTGTTTTCTCGGACATACCTTGGGAATCCTACCACTTTGAGTTCCTCCTGTTTTGTAAGAAATAATTGTTATATTTACTGTTTCTGAGACATTTTATTGGCTCATGTCTCCATCGCATCTAGTCATATTAGACTGTAGTTTTCATTTTTGCTACTATTCTTTTTACCTTGTCTGGAATTAGCATGGTTTAATCATTTGTGCTAATTTCACTGGCACTTTGTCCAAAACAATCCATATGAATTATTCAGAGTTTTAAGCCCACTGTGTAGATTTGTTAATTAAGTTAAATTATTTGGATGGCAGCTGGGGGGGGGGCACCAGTGTAGTTATAAACTTCACCCTCATGGACACACTACTAATTAATGTAGAGAACGTCAATACTTTACTTCACCCCGAGCATCAAATCTTTACAACTAGTCACTTAAATCTAATGTGATACATTACACTTATTTTGCTCTATATGTTTACTTGTCTTTTATTTAAGACAGTATTTATTATTACAGTGTTTATCACAATATGTTTTTGAACCAAATCAGTTATTATATTTATTGTTACATTTCAAGTTTTTGGTGGATTTCTAGTTACAATAACAATGTGAAAAACAAAAATAATAAATTCTAATATAAATATATTGAAACTGATTAGCATTAGGAATAATTGACCTTTTTCTCGAATCCACATTTAACTGTTTTCCTTTTGGATTTGCTATATTATTGGTCTAGCACTTCATTGGCTTCCAAAAGTTTCTATTTTCTACATGTTTTATTATTGTATTCACTACGTACAGCATTTTACATTACTTTGTGGTGCTAGCGACTTTATATAAATTGTATTTTATTTAAAATTGTGTCTTAATACAAGAGGTTTAACCAATCAGCATCTAACAGTTATTTTTCAAACACAGCCTGTAAAATGACAGAAGCTGATTGGTTGGTACTTTATCTTTTTTCCACTTTCTCTCCAACATAGTAAATGAGAGAGAGAGAGAGAGAGAGAGAGAGAGAGAGAGAGAGAAAGAGAGTGAGTGAGTGAGTGAGTGAGTGAGCGGAAAGGAGAAAGTAAAGTGCAAAGAAAGAAGGTGCAGCCAGACCGCACTACATAATGCGCTCACATCGGTTATTTTTATCACCTAGCACAGGCAGGGACAGGGGCTCTGAAAGGAGCCTATCCCTGGGATGGGCAAAGCATGGTGTCCGGGCCTCTGCGCATGTGCGGTCATCGTGACCGCCAAGCACAGGGGCCATTTCCAGTGGAGGGTTCCAGGGGAACCCTGCCAGAACTACATCCCGCGATGTGTAGCCCATAGGCTGCAATGGGCTACCGAAATCTAAAGATTAACGATATTGATACATCTGGTAGTATTGCATCCCTCATGAAAACCTATGGAGTATGCGGCTGAGGGTGGCAGTGGAGGAATCGTAGCAGGTACCGGAGATACCTGCTGTGATCCCTCCTTCTTACATTGCAAGGATGCATAATATTTGCGGCTAGCCCATGAAAAACTGGTGTTTTCTGGACATAGCTGTAAATAATTTTTGACAAGTGGGCCCCAAAGAGAGATAAAGGGGTCTATTCATGAAACAATGAAAAGGACCAGTGGAGAAGTTTCTATGGCAACCAATCAGCTTTGAAGGAAGCCTTCATCAAGTGCATTCTATAAAATGTAAGGGTGATGCTGATTGGTTGCCATGGGCAACTTCTCCACTAGTCTGTTTCTCTACTCTTTTCACTGCTTCATGAACACACCCCAAAGAGAGGAAGAGTGAAAAGAGAAAGATAGAGTTAGGGAGAGATAACACAGCAAAACAAATACACTATTGGAGATGACAAGGTAGCAATAATGCAAAGCTACTCAGTTTCTATTTTCTGTAATAATTCACATCAGTCCCTTTCCTATTGGAGCTTGCAGTCTAAATTCACTCCAACACACCCACACTCTAGGATTCATTTTGTCAGAAGCTAAGTAACGTATCTGCTTTATGAACAGATAGACCAAGTAGTCAGAACTCGCTAGCTGCACTTAAGGTGATAAAGAACTTACCCACCAGGAGGATTACACCCCCCGTCTCTGTGACCCCCTCCCCTTCCCCCCTGCTCCTCTACAGTCACTACAACCACAAGCACTGAGAACACAGGGCGCAGAGGGATAGCAGGCGACAGTAGGAGTCAGAGAGGGACAATATCACTTGCTGTGTATGGACCAATGTGTGATGTTGCATACCGACTGGCATTTGTTGATTGTGGCAAATGTTCTCCAAGACTCAGCAGTACCCTGGTGTGTATCATTCGATCACCTACTAGTACTTGAGTGATCTCTTCCAGCAGCGGTTGCAGGTATCTGATGGCCTGTACAAGCACCTGAGCAGCTTTTTCCTGAATCTTAAGATTCTTTATCTGACTGAGACTCTCCTCACATGACTTTCTCTGTCTCCATTTCAATTCTTTGTCCTACTTTCCTTCCTTGATCGTGTTGTTGTTTCCGGGAGACTGTCAGGAGGTTGTTATTGGTGGGTCTGTTTATACTACTTTCTGCAGGTATTAAGGGCGCAACTTTCCATATGCCACCACAGGATTATTCTGGGACAATGTTATGAAGCACATAATATTATGGTGGATGTAACACAACCCCTTACAGTACTTCTTTTGTATTCATATATCCATAACCTCATTGTGCCAGCTCCTGTTATTTCCCATGATCCTTTTAAGCTAGTTTCAGCCCCCTGATGCCAAATTACTATTCTATTCTGTCACCCAGTCAAACCCCTAATAGTAGTTCATTTGCCATGTGCTTGTCAATTTAACATTTTCATCTCATTTAAACAAATGCCCCAGAAGCAAATACATTCTGCAGTCCATTTCAAATCCTCCATGATTTGCTATAGTGCAGAATGTCAGCGACCCATCTAGAAGCCTGAATTCTAGATGGGCCACTGACTTCTTGATGGGCGACTGCAGGATGTCAGTGGCCCATCTAGAAGTCAGTGGCCCATCTAGAATTCTAATAGAGGTGATAAAGTGTTAACTTATTGCATATATTGCCATTAATTTCACTTATCACCTGTTATCGGGTGTTAAGTTATCGTGCAATCCAATTAGAAAATGGGTGTTAAGTGTTTCACCTGATAATTCTTACTGGTTTTACGTGAGTATAGGTGGAAATGGGGAAATCTGCCTGTACCCCCAAAAAAGACAAACTAATACTGGATAACAGTAAAGAAGTCTATTAGTGGCCATAATAAAAGTATTTGGGGTTCTTAAATTGTGTCAGATGGCTATTATAAGCATTTTTCTAAAACAGTGACAAAATGTTAGAAAGCAACTGTTTTTCTGCAAAATAAATGCTCTACTTAAATTAGGGGTACACAAAATGCCTGTAAGTATTTATTTGTGTCATTTTAAGCCACTTTAAAAGAAACACTTCAGAAAAAGACCTCTAATGCCCAACTGCAATCCTAAAAACATCTGTCCCATTCATACAGCACCCCCATATTCCCGTTTCACATCAATGAACACATTTTCCTGCATTTTGCTCATTTTCACTCCAAAAAGGACATGTCTATATTGGTCCAATTTAGGTAACTAAAACATTCTAAGTGGCTAATTAATCATTAAGGAAGGTGTCCGAGTGGTTCTGAACCAAGTCCTGACATTTTTACATTTGAATAGGGATTTTCCCCAACTTTTCACCCACTCAGAAGGTGGTGAAAAAAATAGTTTTAAACCCTATTGACAATTATCTCATGTTAACTTCACTTGCAAATGAATTGGGTGATAACCACTTTTCACGAAAAGGGGTTACCACCTGCAATTTAATTTCTCCCTTATATCGATGGCTTGTTGATTGCTGATTGTGAAGTCACTGAAACTAAATGAAAGTGTATTCCATCTGGTAATGACCTCCACTTTCAACTTATTCTATGGTAATTTCTTCAAAACATTTTGGGGGCATCGAAAGTGACAGATGATCGCAGGGCGATATTCAATTGATGTCCCCTATTGTGCTGATAGCGCCCATTAGTGTCGGGTTTAGCCATGTAAAGTGGCTAAACACGAGTAAATTAATGTCGCAATTAGGAAAAGAGACATTTGGGTCCCCAAACAGGACAATTTTCCTACATTTCAGCTCACCACCCCCCTGGGGCTGCCAGCTGAAATGTCAGTGCCGGTAGCCATCACGCCCGAGTGGAACTACAATTGAATAGCTCAATCAGGCGTCATCTAGTGGCCGCCGGCGCAACCAATATTTGAATTTTGCCCATAGTGTATATTATACATTCTGGGCTAGGCGGTGTATGATCAATTAAAGTTGTATACATATCAGAAACACTGTGTGTTGGTGGAACGGGTGGATGCAGAAGCAGTTTAAGAGAGAAGAGTGCATGTCTGCAGGCTTTGTGCAGGCCTCTTCCTCTGTGGCTGCACAGTAAACTCTAGCTTTGAGTCTACTGCATATGTGCAGGTCTCCGGGAACATGACACCCGCAAAATGATCCCTGTGACTTATCTACTGTGCATGCGCAAATCACTGGGAAATTGGCCGGCAAGCCATTTTTCCAGTGATTTTTGGTGCTCCATCATCATCAGGTGAGCCAACATTTTAAAATTATTGGGGATTCCCACATTACAACCACCATATGGCTCAAAAATGCTATGCATAGACATGCATCCCAGCATCACAAGTATTAGGGTTGCTTGAGCACCCTCAGAACTGGCACTTATGCTCACCACCCCAAACAGTAACTTCCAAAAAGCTTTAAGCTGCCTTTTCTATTGACATTATAGAGTATTCTGCCTTATTCAATGGTAATAATTTGGAAATTAATCTAATTTTATTCCATAAAACAGAAAAATAAAAGGTGAAAACAGATCCTAAAATAATGTAAAAACTAATAGATCTCTAAAGATAAATTCACAATCCATGTATATTGCAAAATTGTAATGTGAAGCACATGGTGTGCCCCCCTGAGCAGTGCCTGGCCCGGTGACTTGCATATGCAGACAGGAGCCACCATTACTGGTGCCACTAAAGTGAGAAAAAAAATATCTAAATAAACTAAAGCACCCAGCTGCCCCCCCCCCCCCCTCCCCTCAACTGGGCCAGGCACAGCTGCACAATGTGTAAGGGGCACTACTACTGTGTGGGAATAATGTGTAAGGGGCATAACTACTGTGTGGGCATAATGTGTTAGGGGGACCACTACTGTGTGGGCATACTGTGTAAGGAGCACTACTACTTTACTGGCATAATGTGTAAGGGGCAGTACTACTGTGCCACAGCTGCCATTACTGATTGCATGCCCTCAGACATAACAGCTGCTTCCATTGATAGCACACCTGCCGCCATCCACCCCAGACATCACAGTTGCCATTAGCATCTGCCCTCCCCCCTCCTTTTTGACAGCTGGAGGATCGGTAGGGGCCCATGTGCATTGCTTTGCCAGGTGCCTACACTGCTGTAAAGATGGCCCTGTATGACCATTTAAAGAGTGTTCAGGAGCATTTTGGTAACAATACGAATTTGTTGGTTGATATCTATATAATGGGTCATTATTATGTCACACATTATCTACTATTATCTACTACTACTGTTATCTACTAATGCTGAGACCTGATATGGAAATGCAAGAAAGGGTTCCAGAACTGTGACCTTCACAGGTGTTCCACATCGCTTTGTCACGTCTCATATGTCACACACACAGTGCTAAAGAGCTGGGATAAAACCCAAAAATATTCAGCCAGTAGACCTACTACATTTGAATCTACCACCTCTGGAATTATGGTTGCAATATCACTGTTTGTAAAGTCACCACTAATGACTACTGGTGGCGTCTAAAGCTGCACATGACTACAATGCATAAAAGGTAATAGTGTACTTTCAGATAAATATTACACATAATGTTTCTCCATTTCAACATGGGTGTGAGCAGCTCATTTTTTGTTAGCAATTTGTCAGCACTAGATCCTACAAAAGGTATGCTGGGACTTGTAGTTTATCGACCCATGGAGAGCCCCAGGTTCTCCAGGCATTAAATAAAACTGGATTATTGTAGCTACAGTAGATGTGTCCACAAGCCATACATGCAGCTGGAAGACTTCTTATTATAGAGAGCGTTGTCCTCTATGGCAGACACAACCTTTATACTGAAATGCAGGATGCACCTGGAATGCAGCATGTTCTATTTTTTGTGCGTCCTGCACCCTAGGGGGAATGGAGGACACGTTTATCATAGCGATCCGTGATTTGTATAATAACAGGTGTTCTAGCTGTGTCTAGCATGTCGTAGACACCAATAACGACAATGCAGGTAAAATAACCTGTGTCTTTTTCCCTTGTGTGCATAAGTTATTATTTCTTAGTGAGACTTCACTGTGACTGAATGTGTACCATCAATGTGTTGGCCTCTATTCCTTTATATAACAAATAGTTAACAGCAGTCATATCTTTTACATGAGTATGTATTGTAAGCCAAAAGTCTTGTCCACTCTTTTTTCATTAGGCAAAGAAACCTGTTTAATTTCTATAGAAAAACATATTGGAATATTGGAATGCTCATATTTTTCATGAGCATTACAAAAAAAAAAAAGCTTAAATAGTTACTTGCGGAAAAGTACACAGCATTTTGCAATCAGTTCTCATGCTTATCCTGCCCAATCTCACAGTGTCACATATGGCATCTGAGACATATTGGGATACTGACAAGTTGTTCAAGAATACGGTTTAACTTCCAAGACCACGTTGTCACCACCAGGTGACTCTATGGGTCCAATATCAAGTGATAATGTACTGAGTAGAATTACTTGGCCCAGACAGCTGGCAGGATCATGTTTGATGTCTGTCCCACTGGAATCAACTTGGGGGTTCAAGTTGCTAGCCTAGTTCTTGGGTTTAATGGACATTTAATGCACTAGTTAGATATTCTGCATTTGTAAAGCTGCTGCCACTGTACTATTGTAAGCTTGTGAGCAGGGCCCTCTTACCTCTCTGGCTGTTATTGATCAGTCTCAGTGTTATTACTGTTTTGTTCCCAACATGCAACAGAATATATTGGTGCTTTATAAGTCATACCTCCCAAACTTTGGAAGACATGAGGAGGGACAGTCCGTGCCACCATTATGTGTAATTATGGGGGGCTGTCCGCTCATCACGCCCCCATTTTTTGTCACGCTGGGTGGCCAGCCTCTCTCTATAGTCTTTGGTTGCCATACACATGACAGAGTGACCTCCCTACCCCTTTCCCCTGCCGGATGCTGAAGGTCGTAAGCAGGGCCACCAAGAGAGGCAACTGGCCTGGGTACTGGGGGGCAACGCCATGCCCGCCCCCCCAAAATGTAAACAATTGTAAGTGTGCCGCTGTCCACACATGGGGCGCCGACGGCTGCACAGGGGGACATTTGTTCAACCCAGAAACATTTCAAAGGTAGACAATGTCCTCCTTAGCAGCTGACCTGGGTTCGGACTCCCGCCAGGCCCCTCAAGCATGCATGGCCTGCCCCCTCCTCCCCCCGTTCAGCATTTCTATCCATGGATACAACAATGGCAAATACCTGGAAAGCGGAACAGTCCCACTAAAAATGGAATGTTTCAAAAGAATGTAAAAATAATTTACAAATAAATAATACTATTGTTACTACTAGTGTTATATTTGATTTACAGAGATTCATCAACATATACTATACTGCTGTACAGTAAGGAAGATTGGCCACTGCAGAGGTGGAGAGAACAATCTCATTTTACATAGCACAATTGCACAAACACCTGGGCCTGTATAAACAGAAGCCATTTACCCTACACATAAGAGGCAATTAGGAGCACCAATAGCACACCCATGTGATAACCTACACATGAGAGGCAATTAGGAGCACCAATAGCACACCCATGTGATAACCTACACATGAGAGGCAATTAGGAGCACCAATAGCACACCCATGTGATAACCTACACATGAGAGGCAATTAGGAGCACCAATAGCACACCCATGTGATAACCTACACATGAGAGGCAATTAGGAGCACCAATAGCACACCCATGTGAATATTTTAAGAACATCCAAGGCTTGATGCAGCGCTGAACACAGTTTTTCACACTGTCCGTGAGTAGCGACGAAAAGTCTACAGGTCAGTCCCAACCCCACTTGCGACTGTGTGGGTATAACTGGGCTGCAACGGGGCACTCTCATGTAGACTAGTTTTAGTGAGGGCACATTAATAGAATTGCAGACTATATAGAGTTTTACACCTGTTTTGGGTGGCAGAGCGCCATATCAGCTCTGCCGCATAAACCCGTGACGGCATGCCTGGGGGTGGCTCTGGAAAGTAGAGTGCAGCTCCACAGTAGAGCTAGTAACCGTAGGGTACCGTTCCAAGCACACTGCACCCTATGCGCTGGCAGTGTTGGACTGGCCCACGGGGGTTCAGGGAAAACCCCGGTGTGCCCTACTGCCTGTGTCCCCTCCTCCTCATTTAGGGATCAGGTCCCAGACTGAGTACTTGAATTATACATTATAAATATGTTACCTTGTACTGCACAGGACTATGGTGTATTTTGTACAGTGCCTTTCTGGTACAGTATCATGCATGCACTAGCAGTATTTAATGTATATATTTATCAAGGGGCCAAGCCGATGCACTCTCTACTGGTTAGTCAAACCAATATGGAAGCTGGACACACCCTCTCTGGAGATCAGCCACACCCCTAAATATGGGCCCCTACCACTGCATTCCCCCGGTTGGCCCTGCATGTACCACTCCGACACAGGTCCGTGGGCCCTGCCTGCACACCCCTAATTGCAGAGGGAATATCCTATTAGGCCCGATCCGTTTCCACCCAATAAAAACTTTCTGATTTTGTGATGTCTGACTGATGGTCATTATCGGCTGAAAATGTACATGTGATCGCATGATTACAAATGGGATATGGGATAAGTTTTTTATTTATTATTATTATTAATAATAATAATAATACCCAAAGTGCCGTCATGGATAAGGACGCAGGCATCGAGGCTAATTGGATAGACCCTGGCAAAACAATTACCTATGGTCAATGACCACGGGCTATTGGATGCCCCCCAGAGTATCTAAACTCACCCCAGTTTTATCCCTTGGATGAAAGCTTTGTGTATGCGCGGCTGCAATCTAACACTTTGCTTTGCCTCTGCTTCAAATGACAACAACATAGTAATGTGTCCATGAAATGGTTAAAATGTGACATTTTCCAGTCGCAAAAGGAAAACCTGTATATTGCTGGGCAACCCCAGCTCATTTCCAGGGAGGCTCCAACTGAGCTTTCTAAATGTTTTTTTTTTTTTAATAATAATTTTCCGCACCCCCATGTGCTGTTATCTCAGGGGAAGGAGCCATGTTTAGCAGTCTGCCTGTAATAAAGGACCTCAGGGTTAGGTATATCTGCCTCAGCTCAAAGATTTCATTATTAGCTCTGTTTCCAGGAGCAAACGCTTATCCGTCCCCAGAGAGACTGTGAAAAATTAACAGCAGCTCATGGTGGCGGTGTAAACCTTAAACTTTAATTACAGCATTGATATTCTTCACACAATAACGCTGTCATCGGTTATTTACATAAAGTTTCAGAGTGCGGAGAGAAGAGCAGTTTCTATAATTGTGCTGGGTACAGCCAGCGCATGCATAATGTATACCCTGAATCTCACATTCATCTAATGCCCACATCCAAAGAGGAGAAATAACCTTGTTATTCTTATTTTATGTATGATGGTGCACAATTTTTTATTTATTTAAATAGACATACAGTGATTTTAAATGTGCTGTGTATATGCATGCGTGTATATCAGTAGAGAACGCTGACACTTCCTATGCGTAACAACCAAAATAAGGATGAAACCAGCATTATCTGGGTAATAAAGGCGTCATTAGGTAATATCGTACAATCATTTCTGAGGGCAGTTTCAGAATAATTGTTACCCAGGGAGATTAGCAGAAGGGTTAAAGGATTATTTCCCTGTAACCATGTGGGATTTAGTGTTATGATATTGAAGCTTAAACATTTTAAAATGTTAACCCTAAATGTCCTAAATACTGATTTTGGAGATGCCCATGTATATACTATCTATCTATCTATCTATCTATCTATATATCCTTTATTTATATAGCGCCACAAGGGTTCTGCAGCGCCTAACAAAGCTATTGTATATATATATATATATATATATATATATACATATATATAAAAATGTAGATAGATCGATCCAAAAATCCGAATCCACACAAATTTTGTGGATGAAGAATTAGGGCCAAAATATATGTGTGTGTGTGTGTGTGTGTGGGGGGGGGGGGGGGGGGGGCTGGGGGAGGCAGGGTTGGGAGGGAGGAGGAGGGGATGGGGTTGCAGATATCTCTAATATATATATATATATATACATTTTTACATACACAGTATATGTATATTTTACTAAACCATATACTTGATATGCCAACAGAAATCCCTGTGCTTGCAAAATGGTTCATGTGAAAACAAAAGGCGGAACAAAAACAACACATTGAGAAGTAATAATATATAAGTGGCCCAGATGCTGTGTCTCTATCCTACTGCTCCCCATGACTGCTGCGTCTCTTCTGTTTTAGTCAACCCCCCCCCTCTCCATAGCTCTCCATTCATTCTCTCCCCCCTTTTTTTCTTCATAAGTCTAATCTCACTGCCTCTCTCCCTTTCTCCATCTCGTCTCTCACTGTCATTCCGGGCTGAGAAAAGCCTCAGGGAGTCACGTCAGTCCTATCTATCAGCGAATATTCTGCGTTTTGCTGCAGGAAGCAGCGTGGAGAAGGCAAAGCGGCAGCACATAGTCAAATTTCATGGGCTGAATATTTAATGAGGGCAGTGCTGTTTATTTGGTTACCCTGTTGATTTCCCTCGCTCTGTCAATAGCTTCTCATATCTGCTTGCACGATGATCTTTACAATTGTGTCTCCTAGGAGCAGAGACATTAAAAGCAATTATGGATTTTATACAGGAAGCGCTCTGATATTTCCAGCTAATCTAATTTGCAGTCTGCTAGTTTATTGTCTGCTATTTCAGGGGCGTTTGAGCGTTATGGAAAATCTGATTTGCCTTTATAATTTTACATAACGTCATTAGCACTGCCAGTGTCTTGCTTGGGATATTGTTTGGGAGTGCAAGTGCTTATGGAAGATTATAACGTTGTCAACATAAACTTCATTAATGTCCTCCCTCTAAATATCTAGCGGAATCTGTCACATTTCATTAAACATTAAAACACGTTGGGGACACATTGAAGTCAGAATTTGAGGGACGGCAAAAGCGTACTCTCATAAAATAATTGTAAGCATGTAGATAAGACTTTTACACTCAATAAACAGACAAATAGGAACCTCCATCGAGAACATCTATATCTTACATTTATGCAGGAGGCAAAGTGACGTCCTGCACAAGTAACCCATTCGTGTATAGGAAGGGTCAGGCGGAAATGTAGTAACATTGGGCTGGATTTATAGTTGCACACAGATGCATGGGCAGCTGCGATTTCGTATGTAGCAGACATGCAAAAATATGCTAATGACATAGATGCGTTTTCTGCACAGAGCTGCCCACTACCGATGTCTCCCAACTGCTGCTCACATACAAAGCGGGAACATCTGGAATATTGGTTGCACCATCAAACGTCTGAGAAACCCTATCCTGTCTCAGAATGAGCATCTCACCTAAAGGGCCCTACACTGGGCGAGTTTAGCATTTTTAACGACCAACGATGTTATCGTTGGTCAATTTTTTTCACCAACGATTTGATATTGATGGCCGATTTAGATGATATGACAGTACATACATGTCATCTATATCGTCCAAATTGACTTGCATGTAAAAACGAGGACAGATCAACGATGAACGACGGCGGGGCCGTGCATCGTTCATCATTGATGCATGCACACTGACCGATATGAATGATTTATTGTTCATTTCTGAATGATATCATTCATATCTGTCATCGTTATCGCCAAGTGTGTAGGGCCCTTTAGACTCCTGGGCCTCTCCAGCTGTGTATGACTTTGCAGTGGTTGACTATGTCACACCCAGAAAATGGTCCTGTCGTGCATGTATTTTTCTAGCCTCACCCTGTTACCGTCCCCAAAACGCTGACTACCTGTCAATCACTTAGGCCTTTGCTAATCCATTGCCACGCAGGCACATTTTGGCTTTGGCACAAAACATTGCTCCACTGTGTCTACAATCGACACTGCTTGCACCTCTGAATAAGACACGTTGTCAGTAGATCAAAAATTCGATCTTTTGCTCTGCTAGAGCAGAAAATACAATTGGAATGCAAACATTTTCTTTCTCCCTCGTATATATCATGTGCTTTTTTGAAAAGCAGACTCATTCTCTTCCCCATTTGTGACAATTGGCCTAACCGCCTTTTTGTTAAGTAAATATGATATTGGCAGCTGCCTACTAGTTGGTAGGTTTGTAGCAGATGTGAGCAAGGAGGTTAGTCTACACGTTGACTCTAAACCAGGGTAGGTTTTATTGAAGAGATCAGAAAGCAGAAGATAAACAGCAGTCAATATGATAAGGTATCAATCTCTCCTTAGCGTTGTACTGTACAACCATACAGCACAGTGATGCTCCAATACCACAGTGACAGGTTTGGGCGTATGCATACCCTTTTATAAAGCCAAATAAACAACATGCACCTGTAGTCTAATCAGTGTGACTTTTAAGTGATGAGTCATGCACAATAACACAGATGTAATGTTATAGTGGCTAAGAAATCATGCACAATAACACTCAGTTAAAATACAGTAGAATTTAACGACATGTCAACATCTAATACCTGTATCTCATCCCGTAGCTTAGCGCTGCTGTTTTATTTTGGATGACAATGCTATAGCACAAGTGTGCTATGACATTTTCTCCATCGATAAAAGCCATTACTTTCTTTGTTTTGGAGTCTATATGCATCAGGAGACTGAATTCTACAGAATGAAATAAATGAAATTGTTTCAAAGACAAAAATAAAACCGTCCTCAGTCATGACTGTTCATGGTAAATCAGGACATATGATAACTTCACTTCTATTTTCAAATTGTTTTATATACACCAGGCCAAAAGTATGATCACAACTCTGCTAATTAATGTGGCCACACAAACTCTCATAATGGGACAGCCAAATATTGAAGTACGTAGTAAGTACGAACTGTCCGTCTACAGTTGCAACACTTATTACCTGGTTTCAAAGCGCACCTCCATTGGTCTCTGTAGCAGGTGAAATGTGTTCTGTGATGAATTATGTTTCAATTTATGTCAGTCTAATTAGGAAATCTAGGTTTAGCAATATGAATGTGTACTGTAAGCTATAAGGCTTAATGGAAGGATATTGATCTGGGGATACTTTTCGCTGTTTTGCCCAGACTGCTTAGCTTTAGCGCAGGAAAATGTAAATGCGAGTGCATACAATGATATTTTAGAAAATGGTGTGCTTCCAACTTTCTGTATCAGTATGACAATGGCCCCATGCACAAAGCTCCATGAGGTCCATGAAAAACCACCTACTTTGGTATTGATGAAATGGGCATAGTATAGAAGATCTACAGTGTCTAGGTAGACGGTCATTAGGTCAACCCCATATGGTCAACATGCATTAGGTCGACAAGGTCAAAGGGTCGACAGGGACAAAAGGTCAACAAATAATAGGTAGAAAGTGGGTAAGGTCAACAGGTACAAAAGATCGACAGGGTCAAATTGTCATCATGGCAATGGTTGACACAGAAATGGTCAACATAATTTTTTTAAAATTTTTTGGGTGCCATTTTGTATGTTTCATTATATGTGACCACAGTCACTGGAAACATGTACCCTTGTTGGCTTGCATTGCTCACCACGCTTCGGGCAAGGTGGCTTGCTCTGCTACTACTGTGCTCTCCACAGGTTACTATTCTCAATCATAGTCTACGCTGATAGTAAATCAAGCAAAAGTTGGGAAAACATGTAAACCCCCAAAAAAACTTGTGTTGACCATTTGTATATTGACCATTGTTATGTCAACCTTTTGAACCTGCCGAAATTAATGCATGTTGACATTTCACCTGTTGACCTTTTGTACTTGTCAACCTTGTCATCCATATGGTGTCAACCTATTGACTGTCAACCCAGACACTGTTGACCAATCATTTGGATAGCGATAAAATTGTCTGGCCTGGCCTGATCTCTCACAGTGTATTGGCCATGATATCTGCACTCTTGGGAGGAAACATTTCCCCTTCTCATGTGAAGGAAGTAGGAACAGGCGAAATGTCTGTCGGTCGGCCGAGTTATGGCATACAAAGCCCGATGTGTATGACTGGACACTTAGAAAATATTGCATACATGCTACAGATATCTGGTTGTTCCGCCGATATTGGGTGGATCTGCCAGATAATCGTAGCGTGTATGCACAGCATTAGAGATTCTGGTCCATGATGACATGATAGTAACTCTCGCTGCATAATTTGTGAGCTGCACATTGATGCAACAAATCTTCCATTAAACCAAACTACAAATACTGCTCTACTGGATTCAGATCTGGTGACTGTGGAGGACATTGGGGTATACTGGACTTGTTGTTATTTTCGTTTAACCACCTTGAGACATTGTGGGCTTTGTGACATGGCCCTTTATCATAATGGAAGTAGCCAGGATGGGCAAATTGTGGCCATAAGTGGATACCCATGGTCAGCAACAATACTCAGGTAGTCTGTTTCATTTTCATGATACTCAATTGATATTAGGGAGTCAAGGTGTGCAAAGAAAACATTCAACTACATCATTATACTACCTACACCAGCCTGAACAGTTGACACAAGGCACAGTGTTGCAGAAGAAATCAGGATTTATCAGACCAGGCACCATTTTTCCAGTCTTCAACTGTCCAGATTTGTTAGGCCAGTTTTGCTCACTGTTTCCTGTTCTTATCTTACAGGGCTGGTTCCGGGGCTTCTGGTGCCCCGGGCGGCATTAGGGTGTGTGGCTTCGTACAGGGGGCGTGGTCATTTACGCCCCCTGTTCAGACTGAAATGATGTGCGGTGCGCGATAGCGTCTAGTTCCCTTCGTGGAGAGGACCTTTGCTGTGCGGTGCGCGATGACGTCATCGCGCACCGCACAGTAAAGGACCTCTCCACGAAGGGAAACTAGACGCATACGCGTCTAGTTTCCCTTCCCAGTGGCGGGGGGGGGGGGGGGGGGGCAGCGGCCAGCGGCAGCAGGGGGCAGCGGCCAGCGGGGGGCACACAGCAGCAGCGGATCTTGCCCTGGTGCGGCGCCCTCCGGACGGCAAGATCCGCTACTGTTATCTTACAGTATGGAACTTACTTAGTTGTTCTGCTGTTATAGCCCATACACTTCAGTATTTGACGTTCTGTGTGTTCTGAGATCCTCTTCTGCGTACCACTGCTGTAACACACAGTTATTTGCGTTACTGTTGCCTTCCCGTGAACCACTCTGCATATTCGCCCATGCATCTGCCACCCTCTGGATGTTTTTAGCTTTACGCACCGCTCTCTGTAAACTCCATAGATTGCTGTGTATGAAAATTCCAGGTTAGCAGTTTCTGAGATACTCACACCATCTAGGGGTTAATAAACTAAGGTGGGAGTTTTTTTTAAAACTGGTGATCTTGACCATAGCAACCAATCAGATTATATTATCTTCTAGAATCAGCTAGATAAATGGTTAGCAAAATCTGATTGGATGCTATGGGCAACATCACCAGTTCTAGAAAAACTCCCACCTTAGTAAATTTGAACCCTTGTCTGAGATCAACAATCATTCCAAAGGTAAAGTCCAAATCTCATCCTAACTGTCTGTTCCACGCTCTCTATGTACCCCGTCTGTGTCACCCCTGTTTGTCTCTTACTCCCCTTTAGAATGTAAGCTCTCACGAGCAGGGCCCTCTTCCCTCATGTGCTTATCCTTTTCCTTACTTTAATAATCTTCAACTGCACCAAATCCAGCAGTCTTCTGCCACCTGATACTTATTCCAGTGTCATCTGCTGATGTAGCTATGTTTATTTACCCTGTACTTGTCCTATATTGTCGTCAACTGTAAGTTGATTATTTGTTTATGTACTCTGTAATTGGGCGCTGCGGAACCGTTGTGGCGCCCTATAAATAAAAAATAAGAATAATAATAATAATAATAATAAAAAGTTACTTACATCACATTTCTTCTCCATTCCAGTGTATATTCTGAACAACAACTGAACCTCTTGTCTATATCTACATGCTTTTCTGCATTGCATTGCAGCCACATGATTGGCTAATTAGATATCTTCATTATAAGCTGACCATTGACATGCTGAGTAATGACATCGACAGTTCATATACATTGTCTATGTAAATTCTAATACTGTCAAATTACATTTTTGAGCATTATTTCAGACTGCCCTCTATCCAATGTCTCCGTAGATCCTCCTATAGTTCCATATACATCTTCCACTTGTACCTCTAATTTTGAAAGTATTTAGTCTTTGTAACACCTGCTATTGTTCTATATGCAGAGATGCTTTTATTAGCTATTATTCATTATCACAAACGTATTGTTCCATGGTATGCTTTCATTTGCAAGGCATGTATTTCTGCATGACACACTGTGTACACTCCTTATATATAACACTGCAGAAAAAGTCTGTAGGGATAAGCACCAATATATTAATTGTAATATTAATAATTTAATAACAAATATATCTTTATTTTTTTACATTTTGTCCAAGGTGGAGATTTATCAAAGCTTGGAGAGAGATAGGGTGGAGAGAGAGATAAACTACCAACTAATCAGTTTCTGTCATTTTACGGGTCGTGTTTCAAAAACGACAGGAGCTGATAGGTGGGTACATTATCTCTTTCCACTTTACCTCTCTCCAAGCTCCCCCCACACCCACCCACACTCTCGTGTTTTCTCCTGGCTTTCAAAATCTTTGATGAGCCCTTAAGACATGACTACAATGTCTGGGATACATACAGTTTTGTGGAAAATATTGATTCTTCCTCTTTAATTCCAAAAACAACACACCCATATGAGTCAGCCAGCCTTAAGGAAGCCTCTGCACCTGCTGAATGGACACCTTCCTTAATAATAATAATAATAATAATAATACTAATAATAATAATAAAATCCTAAAATAATAATAATAATAATAATAATAATAATAATAATAATAATAATAATAATAATAATAATTAAGCATAGGGTGTATTTTTTCTACCGTAACTAAATAGGGAAATGTGCAGAGAGAGTTAAGGGGGGTACTCACAGAGCGATATTCTAAGCAATCTGTCTAGATTGCTTAGAATTTGAGCATTATCGCTCCGTGTGTACCCCCTACAGTGATAGTGATGCGCAGCCCCGCGCATCGCTATCGCTGGTGCTAGATTGGCCAATCTAGCGGGTCGCTCACTTCACCCACTGGGTGAAATGAGCGCCCCCCCACCCCACCCCGTCTCCCCCTGCATGCTCAGCGCACATCGCGCTGTGCTGAGCGGCGGGAGAGATGTGTGCTGAGCGGTTCGCTCAGCACACATCTCTCCCGCATCGGCCCGTCTATATGGGCCTTTAGATTTGGGTGGGTTATATTGTTTCTGTGCAGGGTAAATACTGGCTGCTTTATTTTTACACTGCAATTTAGATTTCAGTCTGAACACACCCCACCCAAATCTAACTCTCGCTACATGTTATATCTGCCACCCCTGCAGTGCACATGGTTTTGCCCAACTGCTAACAAATTTGCTGCTGCGATCAACTCTGAATTAGGCCCCATATTTGCAGTTTGGTTCCTACTCCTGATTCTGCTGTATCTTCCTAGAAAGTATCCTAATTGTTCATGTAATCTATAACAATAGTCAAAATAATTTAACATTCTGCAGTTCTCACATTTTAAGATTATGTAGGCATAGCCATTGCCTGTTTCTGTTTAATGTTGTTGAATGTTATTTATTACACGTTCTCCGCAATGTACAACACTATATAATTTTCGATGTAGTGCTTTAAAGATGGCTGCTTCGCCTGGTAACTTTTTAGGCAGGATAAATAATCCTTGGAATTTATGACCCAAAATCGCTGCCTCAACTTTGTATTAAGTTCAAGGGTTTTCTGTATTTTCGGCAAATCTAAACCTCTGTATAATGTTCGAGATTTCTGTAAAGCGACTTGAGTCCTTATAGAGGAAAGTGCTACATAAATAAAATGGGTGTGGTTCATCAAATCGACAGAGTCTAGGTCGACAATGTTTAGGTCGACCACTATAGGTCGACAGTCACTAGGTCGACATGGATGGAAGGTCGACAGGGTTTCTAGGTTGACGTGTGCTAGGTCGACAGGTCTAAAGGTCGACATGAGGATTTTTTTTTGTCGTTTTCTCGTTTTCTTCGTAGAGTGACCGGGATCCCAAATTAGTGCACCGCGTCCCCTCGCATGGCTCGCTTTGCTCGCCATGCTTCGGGCATGGTGCCTTCGCTCCGCTACCGCTTCGCTCGGCACACTTTACCGTTCCAATCGTAGTCCACGTGGATCGTTAAGTATGAAAAAATCCCCCCCCAATTTTTTTTTTAAAACTCATGTCGACCTTTAGACCTGTCGACCTAGCACATGTCGACCTAGAAACCCTGTCGACCTTCCATCCATGTCGACCTAGTGACTGTCGACCTATAGTGGTCGACCTAAACATTGTCGACCTAGACACTGTCGATCTTCAGACCGGATCCCAAATAAAATAACAATAATAATAATTCTTCTTCTTCTTCTTATTATTATTATTATCCTTTATTTATATTGTGCCACAAGGGTTCGCAGTGCACAATTACAGAGTACATAAAAAAAATAATCAAAACAGGAAAACAGCAACTTACAGTTCAAGACATAATGATAATAATAATAATAATAATAATAATAATATCTCTTGCTATAACTACCTCTGCTGTCTACAGCACATATCCTCCTTATTTGTACTATGATATATACCATACAATCCTTCCCTGAAACATGAACTCCAAGGCACCAAGCCTTCCCTTCTGGTGCATCAAGTTATCACTTCCGCAGGCTCATCCTGTTACTGTAGTAGACTGTGTGATGTCAATGTCAGGGACAGTTCCTGCATCTTCCCCACTTGATCCAACATCTGCCCATGAAGTGCTCTCAATGTCAGGGGCACTCAGGGTTAAGGTTCCTGCATAGCTCCTGTCACATGGAAGTCCTACAGGTTGTAAAATGAGCCTGGCTCTGACTTGCAGGCTCTTTTAGGGAGTGATGGATGAGGGCTTCTGTCACCCTGCAAGGCTCTTTTTCCTAAATATCTGTCAAGGCGTTCTGGGGGCACAATCACCATCAGTAATTCGACCTGTGCAATCTTGTGTTCTACTTAGAAAGAGAAACAAAACAGATTAGGGAAAGGCACAAGTGTATGCTGCGTGGTGAGGCTCATTTGCAAGTAATGCGGCTGATGAAGTGGTTCACACCTAGGACATGAGCAATGTGAGAGGTGGCAAGAACCAAATTCAACAGCAGTGAATTGCTACACACTAGGTACATAGTAGTATGTATATATATATATATATATATATATATATACATAAATAACAGAAGACAGCACACTGTAAACAAAACTAAGTTTGTGGTGCAGGGTCCAGAAGGGGTTAAATATAGGCACTCACTTTTTCCAGCACACAGAAAAAGAAAATAAACAGCATTCACGTCTTGATGGGAAAAACAGGAGGTTCTTTTTATTCTTACAGATCCATAGAAGTCCGTATGTCAACTGCAGCCCGACAGCTGTTTCAACCGCAACACAGTGGTTTTCTTCAGGGTCTTTTATATATATATATTAGTATTATTGGGCTACACCCCCTCTCCCTACCATTTTGTTGCTGCATTATCAGTAATAATGGTGGCAACTAGAAAATGTCTCTACTCTGCTGAGCAAGACTAGATTTGGTTATTGCTGGTTAAAAGTAAAATACCAAGTGCCCCATTTAACAATGTACCGTATAATAAGCAGATTATTTAATTCAGTATCACAGTGATACTAATGAGTAGGCAGTTGGTATATAACAATACTTACTGCACCAGCGAGTTCTAGTGACATCCTCAGCAGCATAGTCCACGCTGTTGCTGGCAGCCCACCTCTGCCAGTGGTGGGCTGCTGTGTCATGTGCATGTGCAGTGGCCAATCTGTACATAGGCATTACACTTTCAGCCGGCGGGGAGCATGCAATGCACGGAAGGCTTCTTTGCTGAGGTCAAGAGAGGATGTTGCTGAGTCCCCATTGCCGGCAATCTAGAGAGGCGCGGCACAGTGACAAACAGCGGTAAACTAATCTAACTGCTGTTTGTTGAACACTGAATGAAGGACATAACCCCTTGGTCTATTTTGGATGGAGATAAAGTACCAGCCAATCAGCTCCTGTCATGTTACAGGCTGTGTTTGAAAAATGACAGTTTGGAGATGGTTCGATTGGGACTTTATCTCTTGCCACTTTGGCCCTCATTCCGAGTTGATCGCTCGCTAGCTGCTTTTAGCAGCATTGCAAACTCTAAGCCGCCGCCCTCTGGGACTGTATCTTAGCTTAGCAGAAGTGCGACCAAAAGGTTCGCAGAACTGCTCCAAAATATTTTCATGCAGTTTCTGAGTAGCTGCAGACCTACTCCTACCTTGCGATCACAGACTATTTAGTTCCTGTTTTGACGTCACATACACGCCCTGCTTTCGGCCAGCCACTCCCCCGTTTCCCCAGGCACGCCTGCGTTTTCATCTGACACGCCTGCGTTTTTAGCACACTCCCGGAAAACGGTCAATTACCTCCCAGAAACGCCCCATTCATGTCAATCACTCACCGATCAGCAGAGCGACTGAAAAGAGTCGCTCGACCTTGTGTGAAACTGCATCGTTTTTTGTGAAAGTACGTCACGCATGCGCACTCCGGGCCATACGCATGCACAGAAATGACAATTTTTAGCCTGATCACTGCGCTGCGAACAACGGCAGCTAGCGATCAACTCGGAATGATCACCTTTATCTCCATCCAAGGCTTAGTAAATAGACCCTAGTGAGTACCAAAGGGGTAATGTCCTGTTGTTAAATGGGGCCTTTGACTGTGTTCTGTTTTGGACATTTTATAAAAGGTATTATGGCAGTATTACAACTTTCATGTATTGTAATGGAGACAGGTAAACAAGTAACGTTCTGACTGTGAAGAATATATTCTGTATGATTATCTGTTTCAAACAAGTTGTAATGATGGTTCTGCATATTTATCTGTCTTTGCGCAATAATGCTTGTGGCTAGATAAAACTTTTGGACAAATGAATACCATGTGTTATATGAAGGCTCTTTCTATAGAGATTATGGGATTGTCGATAATAACAATATTATAGTATGATAGTTTTATTAATTAGTTGGTAGTGCACATACAGATGTGAATTGAGGATTATTCAAACCCATTTTAAATGTCGTATGAAATCTATTTTTGGTTCCATAACAAAAGTCTTAAAATCCCCACTGTAACCCTGGCACTAACTGGCAAAAATGAACACTGACCCGCTGGATGCCCACTTTTAGGTTTCAGGGGGCACCACTTTTGTAATAAAATAAAATGTGCATAAAATGTACTGCCCACAGTTTTCCTGAGTATCCTTTTCATTCATTTCCAGTACAGTCGCTAAAACATCAGTCTGACTAAGCAAATCTAAAGTTAAATACTTAACTAATCTTAAGATGCAAAATATTATTGTTAAGAAGCAATTTGCTTTGCTTGGAAATGTCAGTGATCTGTAGTTCCCGGACCCTATCTCCTCCCCACGTTGCGGTGGTGAGCAGTGAACAAAAAATAAATATTTAGCTATCGATGTCAGATGACAGCTCGTTAGCCTCCCCGATAACAAAGGTGTAATGCTCAGCAGAAGTGAAGACAAATCCTATGATAACATTATCTTAAACCATCCTGTGGCAAAACATTTGTAATCTGTCAGCATGGGAAGGTTTATTTTAGTACTGTAGTCAGACTAGTGTGCATCTTTATACTACACATACAGTAGTAGCATCATTGTGCAACCTGTAATCATACTACATATTATATAAACATATATAACGCTAATGTGATGCAATAAAATTATAGTGGTCTGTCATTTAGGTTTGTTCATGAAGCAGTGAAAAGAGTGAAGTGGGCCAGTGGGCAAACAGCTTATAGGTAACATTTGTCTAGTGCAGTCTATAAAATTATACGTAGCAGCTGATTGGTTGCCATGGGCAACTTCTCCACTGGTTCACTTCTCCACTCTTTTCACTGCTTCATGGATAGACCCCTTAATTACATGAGGGAATGATAATGATAATGCATGGTGTAAGTACAACTATTTACTATCCAATAAAATGAAATTAACCTTCCTTTTGTAGTGCACTCTTCACAAGAATGCACTTACCACAAGCAGCCATTTTGTGGGCTTAACAACATGTATTCATACGATTGAAGCTTATAATTTCATTATAAAATGTGCAAATAATCATATTTATTTGGGGACGGTGTCTTATTTATCCATTTACTAAACATTTACTAACATCCTTTTTTTCTTACGACCTTAGTTTTACACCAGACATATTGCTCAGAGAGACATCTAGCGCTTAGAGTATAGGCTGAAAATATATATTTTTCCATTTGGGGTTTGCACTGTATCTCAGAGGAAACTAGCAGGTTTGTGTCAGCTTCCGTCACAGAGAAGGTATCACGCTTAAGTCATATATTATGAACTAACTTAGAATTGTTAATTTTCCTCTTTTGCAGGCATATTTACAGTGACTGGCAAAATGTAAATGCTATGCAAAAATACCAAGTCAAGTGATCTAATTGGCATATTTGCATGTGATCAGTGGTGTATCTATAATGGGTGAAGAGTGGCCCATATTCAGGTTCAATTGTATCACGCACACTGTAGCTGATGCTTCCTTAAAACTCAGCAAGCATCAAACTCCTCTCCTAATATTGTCAATGGACCTCTCAGTGTCACTATTCGGTCTGTTAGATGCAAAGTCTTATCCTCACATCTTACATAGCAGCATTTACCCTCAAATAGTTGTTTCAGAAGTACATATATAACCAGAACTGTGTAGAGAGCGGGTCTGGGCCCGGGTACCATAGGGGGTGTGGCCTAATTGTATAGGCATGGCCACCACCCATACAACAAAGTGAAAAAACAGTTTGTGCAGCGTTGCACAGAAGCTCTGTGTGTGCCCTGATCCAGTGGCAGATCCAGGAAAAAGGCGATCAGTGCAGTCGTCTCCCTCCCCACCCCACACATCATGCAGGCAGAGGAGACTGATGATACTCAGTGGCAGCATCTTCTCCCACCCAAACACAGCCAAACACACTGGAGCAAGGAGGTGGGGATGAGGTTTACGGACACAGGCCAGGTCCCTCTAACTATTTACAGAGACTTGCTACAACCTAAAGGTGTAACTTGCACTTTCCATGTCTTGCATCAGAACAATTGCATTTTTCAGACAGTTGCAATAAACAATACTTGATTATCTACTTAGATGTCCCCTCAGTAAGAGGTATCAAAGCATATGCAAACACAGGTGACAGGCATTTAAGGAGAGTGTTACATTATTAGTAAATTAAGAAATGCTCCTAGGGCAGAGAAAATAGAAATGTCTGACAATTCGCTGCAAGCCTGGCAAATGTGTTTCAAGTTCGTATTTACAACCATACCTTCCCCATTCAATTACCACAAGGCCTGGCAACATAGGGCACCCACATCTTAGCACTTGTGACACCCCAACTTCTGGCAGTGGGGTAGATGTATCAAATTTTGGAGAGCTATAAATGACCAATAAATCAGCATCTAACTGCCATTTTACAGGCTGTGGGTGGGATGTACTAAAAGAAAAATGGACTTTGGCTGCAGTTTCCATATGTACCATGCTCCGCTTTTGCTGCATTGCCTAATAGAAGCTTATGGGCTTCTTTCCACATTTCTTCCTGAGAAGAATCCAATCGGAATATTATGTCTGCGGTAAGTAGCGGGATGTACCGCATCGCAAATGCGATGATTAGCACATCTAAGGAGTCTATTTACTAAACCTTGGATGGAGATAAAGTGCACGGAGATAAAGTACCAGCCAATCAGCAACTACCTGGCATGTCACAGGCTGGGTTTTAAAAATGACCGGTACTTTATCTCTCTCCATTTCATCTCTCGCCAAGGTTTGATATGATACCTCACCACCTGTATGTTCATTTATTGAGGCAACAATCCAATGTAATAGGTATCTATAGTGATAAACGTTTGTGGGGAGTAGTTTCTCCCTGGTAACTAATGTCAATTGGAAAAAGCAACACATTTGCTTGGCATTCTTACCATACAATTCAACTCAGCAATTGCTAGGGCAGACCTGTTCAAGACTGCGGCCTAGAAATAATTCCATGTTACCTTTTTGACTATTTACATTTTTCTTTCCTTTTTCCAAGTAAAAAAAGTGGCTTATCGAGTGTTGCATGCTGTCACATCAGCACATAGATTGCAGAAATAACATTTTGCAATGTATTTCCACACAATTCTTAGCACAGCACCAGAACTGAATATGGGTTTACAAAGCGGAGGTGTAAACTTAGCAACCAAGCAAATTCAACAACCTATCATTTTCTAGAATGTACTAGATAAATGCTAGCCAGATTTGGATTGGTTGGCAAGTACTTCTGTAAAATTTATCACACAGTCCTAATATAGGGGGTAATTCTGAGTTGATCGCAGCAGCAAGTTTGTTAGCAATTGGGCAAAACCATGGCCCTCATTCCGAGTTGTTCGCTCGCAAGCTGCTTTTAGCAGCATTGCACACGCTAAGCCGCCGCCTACTGGGAGTGAATATTAGCTTATCAAAATTGCGAACGAAAGATTAGCAGAATTGCGAATAGACACTTCTTAGCAGTTTCTGAGTAGCTCCACACTTACTCGGCAACTGCGATCAGTTCAGTCAGTTTCGTTCCTGGTTTGACGTCACATACACACCCAGCGTTCGCCCAGACACTCCCCCGTTTCTTCAGACACTCCCACGTTTTTCCCAGAAACGGTAGCGTTTTTTCACACACTCCCATAAAACGGCCAGTTTCCGCCCAGAAACACCCACTTCCTGTCAATCACATTACGATCACCAGAACGAAGAAAAAACACCTCGTAATGCCGTGAGTAAAAAACCTAACTGCATAGCAAATTTACTTGGCACAGTCGCACTGCGGACATTGCGCATGCGCATTAGCGACTAATCGCTCCGATGCGGAAAAAAATAACGAGCGAACAACTTGGAATGACCCCCATGTGCACTGCAGGGGGGCAGATATAACATGTGCAGAGAGAGTTAGATTTGGGTGGGTTATATTGTTTCTGTGCAGGGTAAATACTGGCTGTTTTATTTTTACACTGCAATTTAGACTTCAGTTTGAACACACCCCACCCAAATCTAACTCTCTCTGCACATGTTATATCTGCCCCCCCTGCAGTGCACATGGTTTTGCCCAACTGCTAACAAATTTGCTGCTGCGATCAACTTGGAATTACCCCCATAGTACGATGTGTATTGTCTGTAATGCTATGAATATTGTGCTATGCTTTGAATACTTTAATGATCTGTGTCACTATATTATATAGAAATGAAAGTGATGTGGGTACAATAAGTGTTTAGATTTAATAGATGGAGGGGGAATCTCAGGACTGATTGTGCAGAGACTGGTGTGAACTGTCCATGAATAGGAGGAGGCAAATGTCAAGAGAGGGAAGGTAAACACAGCTCAGCAAAGTAGAAATGGAGGGGGGACAGAGAATATTGTAAAAAGGAAAATTAATTAGCTAGGGAGTATCAACTCGTTTGCCTGCACTGTTGATGCAGCATTCATTTCTCCACTTAAAACACTAGCTCAGCCCTATTGTAAGTTCATTTTGCACAGTGTAGGTTGTTTAGCTGTATCACACGGACACGGTAAATAGATTTAGTGAAGCATAAAGAAGATGTGACTAAATGACAATATATACATATATGTATATAATATATATACACACACACACACACGCACACACTGTATATTCCTCTCATATAGAGAATTAAAAGAGAATTAGAAAAACAATGGAACCTGCACTGCGTTCTTTCTAATAATAAATTAAATAGTAGCAGGGCACAATGACAGCCTCAATCTACACAGGACAGTAGCCAAGCATTGTAAGATCCTGCTGCGGTACTGGTATATTTTAGGACGTTTGCGTGTGCGCTAGCATCATATCATGGACAGTTGCCCTTTCCACACATTATAGACATTTCCATGTCCAACGAACAGTTTTAGATAGAAACTAATACTAAGCTCAGTTCACTATCTAAACACCACAAGCTGTTAGGCTATGTAAGATTGAGAGCTAGATACTTGAAGGAACAATGGAAGAGTTGATCTAGAAATGGGACAATATGGAAATTAAGAATGCATGGAGAGTTTTTTTTAAAAGAGCTAAATAAAATACTTTATACTACAGGTTGAGTATCCCATATCCAAATATTCAGAAATACGGAATATTCCGAAATACGGACTTTTTTGAGTGAGAGTGAGATAGTGAAACCTTTGTTTTTTGATGGCTCAATGTACACAAACTTTGTTTAATACACAGTTATTAATAATATTGTATTAAATGACCTTCAGGCTGTGTGTATAAGGTATGGTACAAAGTATGGGGTGGTATTTATCGATGTACAGGGCGCGTATAGTAAATTTAAAGTATTGAATACATCCCTTAAGTTACTGAGAAGATGGTGAATCCTTCGTATGATGACTTGATGGATTATTCTGGTATCTTCTTCCTCCTCTCATAAAATCATACAAGGATCCAAATGTTCATAAAAAACAGAAAGTGGAAAGAAAATGTGTAGGACAGTTTTTCTACCAATCGGTTATTTCCACAACTTTAGGAAAAAAGGCGTACCCCACTCACACAGAAACAAGTGAGTGGAAACCCATAACGGTATCTTTACACCAATAGGAATATTAAGGTTTAACTTGCAGGGGCGTACCCGAAACTCACACGGGTGAAGTAATGGAAATTCACATAAGGGTATCTTTAGTAAATTTTTCAAATCTTTGTCGGATGCGTACCCCAACTTACACAAACAGTGGTTGGGACATATACATAAAGGTATCTTTCAAGTATTCAACCAGCATGCAAGATGCGTACCACAACTCACTAGGTATGGAGATGTTCAACTCCTATAATGGTATCTTTATCCACAGGCTTAAGTAGTTGTTCCACACAGGATACACGAAAAAAAAACAGGAAAAAGTTCCACTTTTTTCAATTTAAAATAGAAGGGTTTATTTCCCAAATATAAAAAGATCAAACAGTACTGTGAGTAGCCTGGGACGTTTTAAAAAACCGGATCTGTTTTTTTAGTGTTTGAATTTTTGTTTATTATTTTTTGTGATAATTGTATTATCATACTTTTGATCTTTTTATATTTGGGAAATAAACCCTTCTATTTTAAATTGAAAAAAGTGGAACTTTTTCCTGTTTTTTTTTCGTGTATCCTGTGTGGAACAACTACTTAAGCCTGTGGATAAAGATACCATTATAGGAGTTGAACATCTCCATACCTAGTGAGTTGTGGTACGCATCTTGCATGCTGGTTGAATACTTGAAAGATACCTTTATGTATATGTCCCAACCACTGTTTGTGTAAGTTGGGGTACGCATCCGACAAAGATTTGAAAAATTTACTAAAGATACCCTTATGTGAATTTCCATTACTTCACCCGTGTGAGTTTCGGGTACGCCCCTGCAAGTTAAACCTTAATATTCCTATTGGTGTAAAGATACCGTTATGGGTTTCCACTCACTTGTTTCTGTGTGAGTGGGGTACGCCTTTTTTCCTAAAGTTGTGGAAATAACCGATTGGTAGAAAAACTGTCCTACACATTTTCTTTCCACTTTCTGTTTTTTATGAACATTTGGATCCTTGTATGATTTTATGAGAGGAGGAAGAAGATACCAGAATAATCCATCAAGTCATCATACGAAGGATTCACCATCTTCTCAGTAACTTAAGGGATGTATTCAATACTTTAAATTTACTATACGCGCCCTGTACATCGATAAATACCACCCCATACTTTGTACCATAGATTGTTCTTGTAAAATTAGGTGATTTTTACTCTGGTTTTTATAGTGGACGGGCTGCAGTGCGCCATACGGGTAAATAGTTCAGAATAAAACCCTTTCTGTGTGTATAAGGTGTATATGAAACATAAATGGATTGTGTGAATGTAGACACACTTTGTTTAATGCACAAAGTTATAAAAAATATTGGCTAAAATGACCTTCAGGCTGTATGTATAAGATGTATATGAAACATAAATGCATTCTGTGCTTAGATTTAGGTCCCATCACCATGATATCTCATTATGGTATGCAATTATTCCAAAATACGGAAAAATCCCATATCCAAAATACCTCTGGTCCCAAGCATTTTGGATTAGGGATACTCAACCTGTAATAACAAAGCATTTTTTTCGTGTTGGCACCCCCGGTTAATGCCATGTTGAGGGTAACGCCACTGTACATATTAAATTAGCTTTTCCATGCTTTACACACTAACGCTGGCAATAGCTAATTGTAGTCATAGCTGGGAGGAGGGATTTGAGAAATAGGTAGAAGACCGTAATCCTATTTATATGCCTTTGATAAATAGACCCAGAAATGTAATAGTTATTATACAATACAGTTAATCATTAATCTGTCAGTTCTGCTCTGTATGGCATAGTTTCCAATGAACCTATCTGGGCAGGGCTTCTAGTAGGGAAGGCCTGAGGACATCACATGATGATTAGATAGAACCGCACTTTAAAAATGAGGAAACTATTTGGCACTACTTCATTCAACTCAAAGTTAAGCTTTCAAAACTTAGTGCAGGACTGGAGGAGCAGGAAATATACAGTGTATTATCTTTATCTAGGTACCAAAAAAAGTGTGATTGTTTGTGAAGTGTGTGTACAGTGTGTGTGTGTATGCAGGGACACAGAGAGGCTGGTAGGTTGGTACTAGACTAGATATTCAGTCCCAGACTCGTGGGGGCCCACAAGGAGTTTGGGTTAACCATATAGCAGGGGGAATACATGTTTTTAACAAGCATGCATACCCACAGGCCTTGTTTGGAGAGCACTCTGTCTAGCACCTCAGTCTAGTATGTCTCGGTGACCCTGTCTGTATGTGTTGCCTGCCACAGTATCCATTGGCTGTCAGATTATGACTGGCTGTGGCGTGGCTGCATAAAAAGGGAAGAATACAAGGTAGCGTAAATGCTTCTTTTACAGCTGCCCTCTAAATGCCCCTATGATTGTAGCTTCTGGCATGAGGGTCCTATAACACCTCATGTTAATCAGGGCACCTTGCCCCAGTGCTTGATGGCAACTGGTATAAAGTACGTTAGTGTGTGTTATTGTAGCTCACAAAAATAATATAATTGAAAATGTTAATATTATTTTGAGACTACAGGAATCATAGGGCTAATCAAAACATTTAGGGGCTTATTTATCATCATCCGTATCCAGGATGCGGATGACAGGTGATAAAATCGCCCCAACTCGCACTGCGATAATTGATTACATCGCAGGGATGTATCAATTATCGCATGCAGGAACAGAGCTTGTGGTCAAGCTCTGTCAATGCGATGCCAAAGAGCAGCACAGCCCTGATGTCCTGCTGCACATGCGCCACCCCCACCGACGTGGCCGCTACCACCACCACCCGGTCAACCCCCCCGTCGCGACTACCCCTGCACATGCGGACCCCCCCAGCAGGATAATATACTCACTTGTCCATGAAAACGGTCAGCGCTGCTTCAGGAGGCTGCTGGGCGCAGGGTCCTTCTCCTGCGCTGTGATCCCCGGTGTTGTATAGTGCGCTGCCGTTTTGCAGGGTCACTTTACTGCACCAGGGTCACATTGCAGCACATGGGGGACCCGGCGCCCGGCAGCGCTCACCGGAGCAGCGGACACCGGCTCCCTGGACAGGTGAGTATGTTTTGGGTTTTTTTTTACTTTTTTTATTTTTATTTTTACACATTGATCAGCTTGTGTGTCCATCGGACACACATAGCTGATCACTCTGCCAGGTCTCCGCTCATCTTTCTCTGCCAGGGGCAGAGAAAGCTGGGCAAAAGGGTGCTTATCACAGTGCTGCCCTGTGAACTCGCCAGCCTGAGCTGGCAAGATTATCACAGGGCACACTGCGGTATTTTTTAACATTTTTTTTTAGTAAATCTGGTCAGATCGCCTTTCCCATTATAAGTATGGGGAATACGATGTGGGTTACTAAAAAAAAACTGCATTAAAGGGTTTGGAGCAGTATTTCATGAAAACTGCTCCAAATGCCCTTTAATACATTCAGATGATGCTAAAATAATGTGAAAAGGGTGTGAAAACTCTCCTTTTTCACAATATTTTAGAAAAAATAATGTTAATAAATAGGTCCCTTAACCTTAAGATATAATTGTCATTGTTTTTTTTTTTTTGCTGTTCGGATGCATTGCAGTTCCTTTTATTCATGAAACCTTCAATGAATACAGCCCAACACAAGAACCCCTGTATTCCATGTACCAGAAGCAGCATAGGAAGTGATTAAGGCAGTGGTTCCCAAACTCAGTCCTTAAGGCACCCAAACAGTCCAGGTTTTAAGGATATCCATGCTTGAGCAGAGGTGACTTAATTAGTACCTCAGTCAATCTGATTTTACCATCTGTGCTCAGCCATGGATATCTTTAAAACCTGTTGTGCCTTGAGGACTGAGGACCTCATTCAGTAAGGATTGCAAAATTTGCGATTCGCAATCCAGCTGATTATTGAATGACCGCCTGCACAGCGTTCACATTGCACACGTGCTAGTAAAAATAGCGACAGAAATTGCATACACATCGTGATTGCAATGCAGCCACTGTTTGACTGACAAGACTGCGTTCCTGGGTGGAAACTTGTCATTTTCTGGGTGTGTCTGAAAAAATGCAGGTGTGCCCAGGCGTATTTAAGGAGGGCCTCTGATGTCAGCGATGACCACTTCCAGCCTCTTATGTTGCAAGAATTATGGATGACCTTGCCTGGCGCAGACAGGAAATATCTTTGATGTTCCAGGAATTGCGTATGGTTTTGCGATCAGCCCGCATATTGCGATGCATTCGCAATTTCTGCAATGGGTGTTTTTTCACTATTTCTGGGCGGCAACTATTTGATCGCGGCAACTGCTTTTTAGCAGAAATTGCAATCCTTACTGAACAAGGTCCTGATTTTGGAAACCATCGGATTAAGGCCTTACAGGTTCTTGTTACAAGTTCTAAAATCAGTGTATAGTGTAGATGCAGAATGCAATTTTTCCCTTTAAAAATAAAATACAAATCACTGCCGAATGTTTTTGTTTCTATGTTTTGTAGCAGAAGATGATTTGTAGACATTTTCTTAACCGGATGTATCTGTTTATCCTCTATGTCTGGCATGCATGCATGTAGATGATAATGTGCCAATTCACAATTACTGATGATCTCCCCAGTCACACACAACCTATTGGAATTCAATGTTCGATACTTATCTCTCTTTCTTTCTGGAGCTTTTAAAATTTGAGAGTAGGTTTTGAAAATTGATAAATAAAAAATAAATATCAGGTTTTTTTTTGCATCCTATAACACTCTCTATTGGTTTCTGAAACCCAACACTCTGTTACTCAGTTACATCTCCAAATATTAAACAGGGCTTAATAACTTTCCCCTGAGCATGATGGGTTAAATGTAACCTAACATTCTAGGCAAAAATAAGCACAGCCCTTTCATCACTTCACCAAAGGCACTTTAACAAGATTATCTCCAGATAAGATAACAATCCTTCAGTCTCAAGTGGAGAATCCTGTCCCCCTATTAGTGTGTGACAAGACCCACTTTAGGCTCAGGGCTGGTATCCATCATTAGGTGAGGCGCAGGCCTAATTATCCTGTAATTGCAGCCTGCAGCTCTCTGCCATTCTCTATTCACACAAGATTAGGTTCTTTCAAAATAAGAAGCTTGGAAGCCGAAAGGTGTCAGGGTAATAAATTAATGACGGGGAAACTTTAGCTACTGGGCCCTATCTCTCTTTTAAAGGATCTGCTTTTGTAACATATTTGCTTTTTTGTTTATAAACTATTTAAAGACATACTTATACTAAGATATACAGTAGAAGGACATGTGACAAATGTATTACAGTTTTGTAGATAGGTAACATATCTATCTATCTATCTATCTATCTATCTATCTATCTATCTATCTATCTATCTATCTATCTATCCATCTATCTTATAACTCCAAAATCTCATATCTATCTATCTATCTATCTATCTATCTATCTATCTATCTATCTAGTTCAAATCTATCTGTATTTATCTCAAAGGTATGTATGTATGTATGTATGTATCTATCTATCTATCTATTTCATATCTATCTATCTATCTATCTATCTATCTATCTATGTCATGTCTATCTATCTATCTATTTCATATCTATCTATCTATCTATCTATCTATTTATTTCATATCTATCTATCTATCTATCTATCTATCTATGTCATGTCTATCTATCTATCTATCTATCTATCTATCTATCTATCTATCTATCTATCTATTTCATATCTATCTATCTATCTATCTATCTATTTCATGTCTATCTATCTATCTATCTATCTATCTATCTATCTATCTATCTATTTCATATCTATCTATCTATCTATCTATCTATTTCATATCTATCTATCTATCTATCTATCTATCTATCTATCTATCTATCTATTTCATGTCTATCTATCTATTTCATGTCTATCTATCTATTTCATATCTATCTATCTATCTATCTATCTATCTATCTATCTATCTACTTACCTATCATCTACTGATGCATGTATGAGGTGTTTGGCTTCCCAGTTGGGAAATGATTTGCTATGCAATACGCCCAGCATTATTATTGTGAAAGGATTGTTGTAATGAAGTGATTATCTATCTGACTCTTGGCATCCTGCTCTTTTATTAAATCTCTCCCTGGCTGTGGTTTCTGCATTACTTTAGCAGGGTGAGAATATTAAAAAGATAACATGTATTTGGTTTCTGTTGTAGCTTTGGATGGATATGTTAGCTAGTGTGCATTATTTTCCAAATTTATAAATATTCATCATCGTATACTCAATAATTATTCTAGGGTAAGGATAACTTTTGTGTGGAGGGAAAAAACCAACAACAAAACACACAGTTGTGTTCCAAATATATTAAGTATAAAACATTTAGAATAAAAATATGGCAACAATTTATTTTAAAAGACATTTGTTCAGTATTGTGCATTTTGTGCATTGTTAATATCCGTGATGAAGAACATACAGTAGCAGTGCTAAATCATGCTCTTATTTGGGCAATTACTGAAATTGCATTTACACACTGGCTCTTTACATTGGGACTGATCTGTTTTGCAGATGGATCTTGTGATATTTTTGCACTAGGCATAGCCTACCCTGCAGTAGCCAAACACAACTTTTTGCATCTCACATGAATCGTTACTTGCTGTTCAATGGATTCAACTGGGCATACGCTCATACATTAAGTGTTGTGCGAGTGAGTGTAATATGGTATGCCGGCGGACGGGCTCCCGGCGACCAGCATATCGGTGCCGGGAGCCCGACCATCGGCTTACCGATAGTGTGGCAAGCGCAAATGAGCCCCTTACGGGCTCGCTGTGCTCGCCACGCTGCGGGCACGGTGGCGCGCTACGCATGCACGCTATTTTATTCTCCCTCCAGGGGGGTCGTGGACCCCTACGAGGGAGAATAAGTGTCGGTATGCCAGCTGTCGGTATGCCGGCTGTCGGGATCCCGGCACCGGTATACTGTGCGCCGGGATCCCGACAGCCGGCATACTGAAGACCACCCGTGTGAGTGTGTCATGGGCATATAGGTATTTAAAGATGAGGTTATGCAATAGTACACAGGATAGGGCCAGAGCAAATGCGCACTGATAGTGGGGACAGTTATACCCCTTTTCCACCTTTTCCACCTATGACAGTTATACCCCTTTTCCACCTATGAGCATACTGTCGGGTTGGTGACGCTGCTAGTGACGCGGCAGGGGCGGCACTGGGATATCACACGATCTCCCAGCGCCGCCCTTCCATACAGTGTAAATGGGAGCTGTATTGCATCGACACAGCTCCCGTTTACACTACAACCCTACCCGGATCATTCCCGTGTCCTACCCAGGTATTTACCCGGGTAGGATTCATGGGTCACTTGATCCGGATTTTTGTGGGGGGGACCCTATTCCACTTGCAAAAAACACGGGTAAATGCGCGCCCCCGTGCATTTACCCGTGTTTTTTGAGTTAGTGGAAAAGGAGTATTAGATTCACCAACAGAGGGATAGAGGAGGTGTGACCACATATAGGGTCAGATGTATTAAGCCTGGAGAAGGGATAAAGAAGTGATAAAGCAGTGATAAGTGGAAGGTTATAACGCACCAGCCAATCAGCTCCTAACTGTCATTTTTCAAATCAGTAATGATAGGCTGGTGCCTTATCACCTTGCACTTATCACTGCTTTATCACTCCTTTATCCCTTCTCCAGGCATAATACATCTGCCCCAGTAGGAGCCAACTCTAAATTTTGAGTACGCAATGCAGCCACATCTGCAGCTGACTCTGCGTCATCCCCATTGTTTACAAAATAGGGGATTACGATTGTTGTAGTTTTCTTTGCATTCAGTGTCAGGTCTAAATACTGGCTGTGTGTCATTTGCCCACCCCTGCTCATTCAGTCATTGTTACATTTATAATGCTAAAGTGACTGTGGGGGGAATTTATCAAACTGGCTTTGCTTGCCATCAAACTTTCTATACCTGGCAAGTGGAGATGTTGCCTGGCAACAATTCAGATTCTAGCTTTCATTCTATCGACTTTACTAGATAAATGAGAGTTAGACTCTCATTGGTTGCAGCACCACTACTTTTCCTTTTTTAGAAGGTTTGAGAAATGTCCACCTATAAGTCTAACATTAAACATACTTTGTAAGAAAGGGAAGAATGATCCATGTTGTGTCATGCACAGAGAGGGTCTTAATGCACTTTCTTCCAGAGTTTTACCCTTCACAGTATTGGTACTGGGGTGATGGGGAGAGGCGGGTTAAGACCTTACCAAGCCTTAAACCAAGCCATGTCTTAAAAAGTCCCAGTACAGGATACTGGGGTAGATGCATGAAGCATGAAGAGTGGAGAAGTGAGCCAGTGGTGAAGTTGCCTATGGCAATCAATCAGCATTGCGTTAACATCTACCAAGTGCCTTCTATAAAATTATATGTAGCAGCTGATTGGTTACCATGGGCAATTTCTCCACTGGCTCACTTCTCCAATCTTATCACTGCTTCATACATCGCCCCCATTTTCTCCTGAGATTGGCTGATCAGTGAAAGGCTCAAAGGCTGACCACAGGAGGAACCTTAGTGTGTGGTCTATATGTGACATTACGGAACGCCTACTCCTGCAACCAGCCCATGAGAGAGTAGATTAGAAGATACTGATTATTACAGGAAAGAATATGCTGATAGACTGTATAAATTCCAACAGGATATATATGTGTCTTCTACCATGCACTGTTCCTAACCTCAGCTCTCAAAGGGTATGTGATCACATAGTTGCAACACATCTATTACCCCTATGAAATAAATACATTCATATGTAGATACCTTCAAGACTTCTGCTGTACAATTTGTGGGTCATTTCAGTACATTGTTCAGTGTTGATTTTCTGCAGGAGTAAAAATGAAACCCTTTTTGAACTGCCTAAACAACAGCTCGATGTGCTAACACTGTTTCCTCTTCTAATGTATCACTTCATGTTCTACTGTGTACATAAACCCTCACATCCTTGTATATCTGCTTACTTAGTCAACAAGTCTCATATGTCATTTTATTTCATACAATGTCCCTTTGATGTCAATCTTTGTTTGTACGTGACTTCTACGTGATTTCTATATTACAAAAATAACTTTAATGTCAAACATAAAATAATATCAAACAAACTAAATTTAAACTATGTACATTAAACAAAAACGAGACGTAAAACTATCTGTATACTACTGGATAAAACTGTGTTTTAATTAATTAAAGTTATTTTTTTTTTTTATGTTTACCGCATGCCACTACAATTTTGTCTATGTGTTTTGTTTTATTTTTATTATTATTATTTTTTTATTTTGGTCATTTTATTATACTACCATCAATTGTTCAGTTTTATAACAGCGGATAAAATGTTAAAATGAAAGCACATTAATAACTACACTTTCTTGGGGTGTGAAACCTCATTATTTATTTTGTGCCAAAGAGGACAATAGAGAGAATCGCATAAATAAAACCTAGCTACAGTCAAACTGTCAGCCTCTCAATTTGATCAGGGATCCCCCTAATTAAATCTAATTCATTAGCAGCTAAAAATTAGATCTTGTACCCACAGCCGCCTCTTCAAACGAGGTTACTCTCTCACTCATCCATCATAGCTTTAAGTAACCCATTTAGAGTCAGCCATATGCGCGGAGCAGTGAAATTAGCTTGTCATAACGAGTTAGGTGATAAGTGCCTGCAAGATATGGGCAATAGAAATGGTTCTTAGCACATTACAGGAGGACGTATTGTCAGACTGTTTGCTTAAGATAAATGCAGTCATAATAACATAATTATAGGAGGATACAATATACTGTTATCTCATTAGCAATTAAAAAAAGGTATTTGTTGAGGGGGGATATATATTATCTTGTGTAATACAAACATTAGGTGTACAATAATATGGTGTGTTGGCTATGGCTGCTATAATACTGTAAATTCCCGTTTTCATGTAATGTCTTTTATTGTATGGTGTGTGTGGAGGTATGCTTTACATGTTGTTGTAATACTATAGTGCTACTGTACATTGAGGCGCAAGGTTGTGATATTTGGTTTCCAGATGAATGGAACTTATGGTACTGAATAGATTAGTAGCATCACCCTTTGTCAAATTGCCCAGATTGCAATTTCTACATCATAAATGGGCAATTCATACTTTATCTCATTTTATACTGTATGTACAGTATGTGCCTTTTCCATTTGCTTTGTATACCACTTATCATTACATATAACGTCCTCCCAATTTAATATTGCTTTCTTATAGGGTTGGTCAATGTTTGGAGAATGATCTCCATTGGCTCAGATAACATTAAAGTCCCCCCACAATGATAATATAATAATGTTTATTTTTTATTGCATTTTCTCCAAAACTACTTTACATGTAGAGTCAAAAAACAGTATTACCTAAAATCATTAGAGCTAATCATTTTATGGACTATACCAATAGTCCAACTTATCCATTTACTAGACACTGAGGATTCGTATCTAGTAACATTACTGTTTCCTGGTGAATTCATAAACTGCATCCTCATGAACATTGGGTCAGGCTACAAAATGGCCGCCTACTCTGTGAGTCAATGAGGGAGCTGACACACAACTTAGTCAACTACTTGTGTGGTTAAAAAAAATATGCCGCAAAAAAGATAATTAGGACTTTTTGAGGCAGATTCAATTAGATGTGAGGTTCCATTGAAATCTCACATTCTAAAATTATGCGGGTTCTCCATGCAGGATAACCTCTCTTATATTTGTTTGCATCCCATAGAGGTGTTGGCAAAAAAAATCAGCAAGGAATTCTTTCCACAGTTACCCACAGTCTGCAAATCATGCAAGGTTCCCTGAAACCTTGTGTTAGACTTTTTTCTAGTTAGTCATTTAAAGTATCAGTTTAATATTAATTTTGGATTTTTCACAACACAAAAAAAATCCACAACAACATATTTACTTCTGTCTGATATAATCATTTTGGTGCCTGTGATGCCAATTAGTATGGTCAGAAGATGACAACACCCAGAGAGATAGTAATTATCTTCCAATCAGATTTTCTAATATGTCTGATAATGATCCTATTGATTTTAATTAGATCATTATCCAGCATGATAATCCTTTTGGACCCACATACATTAAAAAAACAACTTGTAGACTATTATTTTATATTGAGATCAAATATGCGGAATCATCTTTAGACATATAAGATAGTGTAATTTGTCTTTTTTAAATCTGTACATTTATTAACAGTTTAACCATATGAAATGACACAGTTGGAGCTATTTTAAAACAAAATATCTTCAATAAATGATCAAGTAAGAGACACTGATGAAATATGAAACTGCAACTATTATATTATTTTTTTTAATTTTATTTTTTGTTTTATATGAATTTCATTTTGGGGGATTATTTTTTTCCCTATGCACAGTCTTACTCAGAACTGCAAAGAGGAGAAGACAATAGGTTGTAGTGAGGAGATAGAGATAACAGTACTTACAGACTGACTGTAGTAATTTTCTAACCATAGTTGTGTCCATACTCAAAAATGAAGACATTTATTAGAAATGGATCACTTTTTGGTGTTGATTTTGTAATGATATTCGTACTGTAATATTGCTATCTAGATCACTGCTGACAATTCTAATACTTGTGGCCAGCTTAAGTCATGGCATAGTAACTGTTTACATGAAGATTTGCGAATGTTACAATTACATGATGCCATTTAAAACAAGTAAAACATGTTTCAACATATAAAATCAAAACATAAAAATTATAATATTACTTATACCCAAAAAATGTGTATTATGTATTAAGAGAGTTAATTGTCCTATAATTCTGATGTTCTTTCCCACTGCTGTATAAAGTGGAGACTTTAAAATGTGTTTTCCAATTATCTGATAGTCTCAGCATTGAAAGAACTGGCAGTGTAACTGGCTTCAACATACATCATAATTATATTTGAATGCCAGTTTATTTATATGATCATAGCATTTAAATGTACAATTAAATCACATATGCCTACATAATATATGAAAGCTTAAAATATGCATTCTAGGCTGCTGAAACAGAAAATTTCTTTTATGTAAAGAGACAATAGAATTTGTCTTTGAGGCAGTTTGAAAGCTGCTGAAGCAGGTTCTAGCTTTTCAACTTTAAATGAGAATTTCATGCCTTTATACAATAAATTACTAGTAGTCACTGGCACTTTATGGTTGATTTGCGTGTAAAATTCAATTAAAAAAGCAATGATTCTACATAAAGTAATATATATGAGGAGAAAGTTTTTTCCTGCTAAAAATAAAGAAAAAATAAAGGAGGAGTTATAAAAAATGATTGCTAAGCAATTTATACAAAGTAAGTATATTTTGATTATTCTCCTTTACTCCTATATACTTATATATTGCTTGTGAGTACATTTCCATTTTTTTCTCCATTTTTTTTGTATACATTCCTTTATAGATTATTATTTGAGAACTGTGAAATGGAAATAAAATAGTATTTTCTTTTGTTTAGTTAAAATTATACATATATATATATATATATATATATATATATATATGCCAATGTAAATTCTAAATCATTTGTCCAGTTATTAAAATGACATTTTGTATACGTGAATTAAAATGTGAATAATATAACACATACAAATGTATGTTATATGTGGAATTGGTTCTGTACATACTGTAAATGACATGTATTTAACTTAATAGATTATAAACAAAGTATTAACAATTTCCAACTTCATAGATTATATATGGTGAATGTTAGTAGAAAGTACTATATTGTACATGTGTACATTAGTAGAATCATTAATTAACACTAATTAACTTTAACCCTTGGCAAATTAATATGTTGTTTATACATACAATTTTCATAAAAATATAGCATTTTGGAAATATAAATATATAGTGTTATTTATCCAAATTAAATTAGCCTTTAAGCTGCTTTGTTTATATACATGTCATGGTGTGTGTGTATACTGTATGTATATATATATATATATATATATACACACACACACACACACACACACACACACATATTATAAGGGCACAGTCGTGCCCTTATGTTAACGCTGAATCGAGATAGATATCGTTTCAGTATCTGTTTCTTTGTTGTGGTAAGTATATATTTTACTTGATTTCCCCTGTTTTACTCTCTTCTTATCACATAATAAACTTTTAGTTGATTTTAGTTTCTCCTTAGTAAAAATATTATTGAAAAAAGTATTGCACCATAGTCACGGCTGTGACTATTAGATAGTCCTGCCCATTGCTTCAGTTGCCACACTAAACTGAAATCTCTGGAATACCAACTGTGCTATTCTAATCACTCACTCCCATAAAACTAAAACCTTAAGGTAACATATTGCATTTGTCTCCTTCCACAAACCATTTTACCAATTTAATATCCTAGATTGAAGATGCAATTCTCAGAGGAGCCATCAGGGCATCCAGGAAAACAGACAATTTGTTCCGCTAGATTATGCCTAATAATTATTGTTTAGACTCTGGTATTTAGCTGCTGGTTGTGCCTGTTAAGGATGAGGCTTGACCTGAGGCAATGCAGTTGGGGCTCATACTGAGTGACTAGATGATTGAGTAAGGCACCTGGTGGTGGGAGGGCCCATGTTCTGGTAGCAGAAGCTGTGCTACCTCCAGGGCACGTCAATGAATGAAGGTGTCACAAGAGCTGGAGGCTGTGCTCTCTATTGATGATACAGTGTTTTATCTCCAGCTCATAAAGGTCCAATAGAAAGGTCTGAGGTGGTTGAGAAAGCTGGTGTTCTGGACAGGAAGATGGCCCTGGTTTCCCTGGTCACATTTTTGTAAATGCTAAGTGTCATGTCTATCATTCATTCACCATGCGCTCCGAACAGCTGGTGCCAATGTGAAAATGAGCCTATAAATCAGCTGCATCTTTTCATAGGCGTGAAAATGCCTGATAAATTAATGTGTTTCAGGAGGTGGCTGCAGGAGTTTTCATATGCAAACGGTCCCTCCACTGTGTCCTCTGGGGTGGCCATGTGCCCCCAGCTAGAGGCTATAAAATCATCCGGAGCATTGATCTGCTGTTGAAGAGTTTACTGCTTGCTCCCCTAGAGTACTATACTGTACTGTACTGTACAATCCCCAGATGCAGTACTACAGTAGAGGGAAGCAGCATGTTAATGATTCACTGCAACATAAAGATTTGTTAGGGTCATATTATAAGAGCAATCAAAAAGTATTTATATTAAAAGTGAAAAATGTTCCAAAAAGACTGTAAACACACAATAAGCTCATTCCTATAACTAAATCAGTGTGGCTTTGGCTAGCACACCGCTCTAGTAACTCACTGCAGTATTGGTTGGTCAAACTTAAGATTTATTTTTTTAACAATTTTACTTTAGTGTGATCCAGTACTGCTTTATATTCCCAATAGCTTACTGATTTGTAAGCTTTCTCCTTTGTTTATTTACTGACGGTGTTTCTGAAACACTCCACCTAGTGTCTTTCAGATCTCCAGTGGTAACGCTTAACGCTAGTGTTTTCTCATGCTACAATATAAAATCACAATATCTATGTGATCACTAAATGTCATAATAAAAATGAGAAAACACTATATGGCAGCAGCGTTTCTAGAGAGCAGGGGGCCCTGTGTGTGCCCCCTCCTCTCGGGTGTAGTAGGGTATGCCGGTGGCCGGGCTTACGTCAGCCAGCATACCAGAGCTGGAATCCCGACCGCCGGCATACCGACAGCTGGGCGAGCGCAAATGAGCCCCTTGCGGGCACGGTGGCGCTCTACGCTATCTATTCTCCCTCCAGGGGGGTCGTGGACCCCAAGAGGGAGAAAAAGTGTCGGTATGCCGGCTGTCGGGATTCCGGCGTTGGTATAATGTGCGCCGGGATCCTGACAGCCGGCAAACTGTAGACCACCCCCTCCTCTCCTGTAGCCATCACCGCCGCTGCTAGCGCTCTCAGCGCTGAGACACTGGCACAGTGCCAGAGTCTACAGCGCATGTGCAGGACTCCGAGAAATGGCTGCTGCATCATTTTTAAAAAGTCCTGCGCATTTGCTGTAGACTCTAGCGATCAGTGTGCTAGCAGCAGCAGGAGAGGAGGGGACCCACACACAGTTGCCGATGGACGACAGAAAGGTAAGTATAGAAGAGATGGGTACAGTGTGTGTAGTGTGGACCCCCTCTGGACCCAGGGGCCCGTGTGCACCGCCCATTATAGATACGCCAGTGCTATATGGAGCAAATTGTAATGAGCAATAGTGTAAGTGGCTAGACAATAGGTGGATTGGGTATAAGGGTTGTGAAGTAGGCACATTTTTGGTAACAATTCAGGACTTGTAATCAAATAGACAAAACAAAAGATGAGGGCGAACTTGAAGGCCAGGCCTTCCTTTATATGTAGCCTGTGGCAAATTACCTCCAACTTATCATCTATTACTTATGAGTAAAACCAAGTATGTATTTGATTGAGTACACTGTTGTAAAAATATCATAGTTAATAGCCTTGCATATGCGGTCATTTTCCAACTGCCCATATAGACCCTAGTCACTCCAGAAGGAGCCTAACGGACGGATAGTGTCCAATTTGGTTACTGTGGCTTATGCCTTGAGCCTTTTATTTGACTAAAGTTGAATGTTGATATTTGGAAAGCAATAGAAGTTCCATCTGAGTAGAACATTTGATAAGTATTTGTAAGTTGCAGAGATGCGGAGATCTACACGCACCTCCATATCCTGGACTTGCTGAAAGGACTATTAAACCCACTGGCGTATTTATAACAGGTGCAATGTGTGCAGTGCACATGGGTCCCTGAGTCCAGTGGGGGCCCACATGCACATGCTACACCCATTTCTTGAATGCTCAGCCCTCTAGCCATTTTAATTGTGTTTTGCACATGTGCAGTAGAAAAATCACTGGGAAAATGGCCACAGCGCATGCACATTAGAGTCTGAGCCCTCTAGTGCTCAGACTCTACAAGGCTGCCGGCAGAGAGTGGGCCCGGACGGAGGAGGTTGCACACAGGCCTCCTCCTCTCTTAAAGTGCACCTGGTTAAACCCTAATTTTTACATTTCCAGGTGTGAACTCTAAAAGTAAGTTATATTGTCCAGTTTTAGCATGATCTTTTGGTCAAAAAGTACAGTATTACTGTACCTTTTTATTCCATTACATACAGTGACACTCTTTATTTCAGATAGATTCTCAATGGGATCTCATAAAGCTGTTCGGATGCAGTCATTTCGATTAATGAATCCACCACTACAGGCAGTCTGTGTATGAAACCACCACTACAGGCATTTTGTGTATGAAACCACCGTTACAGGCATTTTGTGTATGACTCCACCACTACAGGCAGTCTGTGTATGAAACCACCACTACAAGTATTCTGTGTATGAAACCACCACTACAGGCAGTCTGTGTATGAAACCACCACTACAAGTATTCTGTGTATGACTCCACCACTACAGGCATTCTGTGTATGACTCCACCACTACAAGTATTCTGTGTATGACTCCACCACTACAGGCATTCTGTGTATGACTCCACCACTACAGGCATTCTGTGTATGAAACCACCGTTACAGGCATTTTGTGTATGACTCCACCACTACAGGCATCCTGTGTATGAAACCACCACTACAGGCATTCTGTGTATGAATCCACCACTACAGGCATCCTGTGTATGAAACCTCCGTTACAGGCATTTTGTGTATGACTCCACCACTACAGGCATTCTGTGTATGAAACCACCACTACAGGCATTCTGTGTATGAAACCACCACTACAAGCATTCTGTGTATGAAACCACCACTACAAGCATTCTGTGTATGACTCCACCACTACAGGCATTCTGTGTATGACTCCACCACTACAGGCATTCTGTGTATGAAACCACCACTACAGGCATTTTGTGTATGAATCCACCACTACAGGCATGTTGTGTATGAATCCACCACTACAGACATTTGTGTATGACTCCACCACTACAGGCATTCTCTGTATGAATCCACCACTACAGGCATTCTGTGTATGAAACCACCACTACAGGCATTCTGTGTATGAAACCACCGTTACAGGCATTTTGTGTATGACTCCACCACTACAGGCATTCTGTGTATGAATCCACCACTACAGGCATTCTGTGTATGACTCCACCACTACAGGCAGTCTGTGTATGAATCCACCACTACAGGCATTCTGTGTATGAATCCACCACTACAGGCATTCTGTGTATGAATACACCACTACAGGCAGTCTGTGTATGAATCCACCACTACAGACATTTGTGTATGACTCCACCACTACAGGCATTTTGTGTATGAATCCACCACTACAGGCATTCTCTGTATGAATCCACCACTACAGGCATTCTGTGTATGAAACCACCACTACAGGCATTCTGTGTATGAAACCACCACTACAGGCATTCTGTGTATGAAACCACCATTATAGGCATTCTGTGTATGAAACCACCATTATAGGCAGTGTGTGTATGAAACCCCCATTACTTGCAGTCTGTGTATGAAACTACCACTACAGGCATTTTGTGTATGACTCCACCACTACAGGCATTTTGTGTATGACTCCACCACTACAGGAATTCTGTGTATGAATCCACCACTACAGGCATTTTGTGTATGACTCCACCACTACAGGAATTCTGTGTATGAATCCACCACTACAGGCATTTTGTGTATGACTCCACCACTACAGGAATTCTGTGTATGAATCCACCACTACAGGAATTCTGTGTATGAATCCACCACTACAGGCATTCTGTGTATGAAACCACCACTACAGGCAGTGCATATTTGCAAAGTAAACTTGCCAGTCTATCAGTCACTCATTGACTTCTGTGTTCGAGAACTAAATCTTTCCTGATATGGTAACCAGCCAGCCAAAGAGGGGTGAAATTGCATTGGAATTATTTAGCTAAGCATAAACACTAGTTATTTCATGCACATTATTCAGCTTAATAAAGTAGTAACATTGAAATATGTCAAATAGTGGCTTTTCTTGCAGTTTAGCAACTGAACAAAAAAGTTGTATTACCACTTAATAGGTTGTTGGTAAGGTGCGACCACTTCGTGATAACTGAGAGAAACTCTTGAGGTTCCATTTTCTGAAGAAATTAAGAGAAGAGTAATATAAGTAATTCAGAGAAGGACTGTGAAAATGGTGTGTGGTCTGTGTAACAAAAGAAAAAAATCATGAACTTATTCACAGTTTAGAATAGCAATTCAGATTGAAGTGCCTTAGGGGTCGAATAAAAGCAGTGAAAAGTGTGGAGAAGTGAGCCAGTGGAGAAGTTGCCCATGGCAACCAATCAGCATTGAAGTAACATTTCTAATTTGCATACTACACAATTGTACGGAACAGCTGATTGGTTGCCATGGGCTCACTTTTCCACCCTTTTCACTGCTTTATGAGGGTGTGATATTGAAAGTCGACAGTAACTAGGTCGACAATGTCTAGGTCGACCACTATTGGTCGACAGTAACTAGGTCAACAGGGTGTCTAGGTCGACAGGGTCTTTAGGTCGACATGTTCTAGGTCGACAGGTCAAAAGGTCGACATGAGTTTTTCATGTTATTTTGGTGTCGTTTTCTTCGTACAGTGACCGGGAACCCCAATTAGTGCACCGCGTCCCCTCGCATGGCTCGCTTCGCTCGCCATGCTTCGGGCATAGTGCCTTCACTCCGCTACCGCTTCGCTCAGCACAGATTACCGTTCCAATCGTAGTCCACGTGGATCGTTAAGTATGAAAAGGTTCACAAAAAGAAAAAAATTGTGAAAAACTCATGTCGACCTTTTGACCTGTCGACCTAGAACATGTCGACCTAAAGACCCTGTCGACCTAGACACCCTGTCGACCTAGTTACTGTCGACCAATAGTTGTCGACCTAGACATTGTCGACCTAGTTACTGTCGACTTTCAGTCCGGATCCCGCTTTATGAATAGACCCGTTATTTTTTTAAATTTATTAAATAAAAACTGCTCTCAAACTTTTTTCACATACACTCATCAGCCATAACATTAAAACCACTGACAGGTGAAGTGAATAACATTGATTATCTCATTACAATGGCACCTGCCAAGGGGTGGGATGTATTAAACAGCAAGTGAATAGTCACTTGATGTAAAGTTGATGTGTCGGAAGCAATAAAAATGGGCAAGCGTAACTGTCTAAGCTACTATGACAAGGGCCAACTTGAGATGGCTAGATGACTGGGTCCGAGCTTTTCCAAAATGGCAGCTCTTGTGGAATGTTCCCAGTATGAAGTAGTTAGTACCTTCCAAAAGTGGTCCAAAGAAGGACAAGCAATGAACTGGCGACAGGATCTTGGGCGCCCAAGGCTCAATGAGTGTGAAACGTAGGCTATCCCTTTTGGTCCAATCTCACAGAATAGCTACTGTAGCACAAATTGCTGAAAAAAACTTAATGCAGGCTATTATAGAAAGGTCTCAGAACACACAGTGCATCACAGCTTGGGCATGTGAGGATTAGAACTGGACAATGGAGCAATGAAAGAAAGTAGCCTAGTCTGTTGCAACACATTTTCTTTTAAATAATGTGGGCAGTCGGGTGCGTGTGCATCATTTACATGGGGAAGAGATGGCACCAGGATGCACTATTGGATGAAGGCAAGTCATTGAAAGAAGTGTGATGCTCCATGCAATGTTCTGCTAGAAAACTTTGGGTTCTGGCATTCATGTGGGTGTTACTTTGACAGATACCACCTACCTAAACATTGTTGCTGACCAAGTACACCCCTTCATGGCAACAGCATTACCTGATGGCAGTGGCCTCTTACAGCAGGATAATGCACCCTACCACACTGCAAAAAATATTCATGAATGGTTTGAGGAACATGACAAAAAGTTCAAGTGTTGTCTTGGCCTCCAAATTCTCCAGATCTCAATCCAATCGAGCATTTATAAAATGTGCTGGAAAAACACGTCTGAGCCATTAAGGCCCGACCTGGAACTTAAAGGACCTATAAAGGATCATCGGCTAACGTCTTAGTCCCAGATACTAAAGAACACCTTTTTCAGTTTTATGGAGTCCATGCCTCGATGGGTCAGAGCTGTTTTGGTGACATAAGGCAACCTATGTTAGGCAGGTGGTTTTAATGCTATGACTGATGGATGTATGCATTGATACAAACATACAGACATTTAAGGGCCTAAGACGAACTACTGTATCTATTGAAAGAATTATTTTACTTTGCATCGACATCTGTTGGTCCCAAGTGGTAGCGACTAGTGGTACTTTTTTTGTAAACCACAACTTCCTACAGAAGATCCCCCCCCCCCCCTTAAATGTAGAGAGTTGCTTCTAGTCACCTGGTAAATAACCTTTACAATATGTGGCTAATATGATGGCAGAGAACCCCAATCAGTGCAGGTGGCTGTTGATGCCATCATCATCATCATCATCATCATCATCATCATCATCATCATCATTATCCAATAACACAAATACTGGAGGTCCATAAAAACAACAGATAGACAACATCAATGATTAATCTAAAACTTACCAGTAGGATACATTCAAAAATAAATAATATAATTACATTGGACTGGAAGATTTATATATCTACACAACAGCTGCGCTCATGGCTAAGTAAATTGATCTTTATGCAAAATGAAATAAGTATATTAAGTGAAATCAATAAAAGATTATAAAAAATGATCAACATTATAAATTGGAAATGGCCAGCACATTGAATGATCTTTTATAAATATATGAATTGAATGTTTTTGAATTTTGTTATTTGTTTATTTAAATGATGGCTCATATATTAAACAAAAAAAAAAACCACTTTCATGGTTCCAAAGCACTGTATAATAGTTTTGGTACTGAAATTGGTCGCTTAGCAAGGTGCCGTCAAAAAGGTGGATTAACCCATTATTTGCCACTATAGCTGCCTGCTCTCAGTTTAGTTCACAAAGTTTAGTTCAGTTTCCATGGAGACGTATGACCTCCTTGTTCAAAGCAGAAGTCATTTTTCCCACTCACTCCCCATGCAACTTTGTGCCACAATAGATCCTCCTCTTCTCTCTCCTTTTGTCATCTTGTACCCTTTTTTTTGCCTCTTTTACAAAATCTTGCTAATCCCCTTCAAAAACCCTGTTCGCAAATTCAAATGCATTTTCTCCTTGCATCCTAATCTTCCCGGTTAATCCCTCTCGTGTGTGTATGTCTGTCCGGTCAGTAAAAATAAAACAGATTTTGCCATTGAATTGGTGCTTTACTTGTATCCGCTGAAGGTAAACAGACAAAAACATGGTGTTATCCCTTGGACAAAGAGATTCATTTGGAATTTTTTTCAAGGTTTCAGCAATAAATATACAGTTAAAGAAGCCGGTGGTTTCACCATTCTTTGTTTTATGGGGATGATGTCAAAAATTATATATATATATATATATATATATTTATATACCAAGAAATACCCTATTAATTGCGCTCGGATAAATGAGGCTGCAACCTAAAAGAGATCACCTGCTAGTGGAGATCAAACAATGGCAATCACAGTAAATTCCAGTGAGTAAGATCCACTGTATATTTTCAGGTCGTTTAGATCACCCAACGCGTTTTGTCCTTTAGGTTGGACTTCTTCAGAGGTATATAGCAATGTTAAGATGTATTGAGGGTAGATCTGTTTCTACACAATAATATTCATAATAATCGTGGATTCTGATGGAGAGTTTCCTATCAGAATCCACGATTATTATGAATATTATTGTGTAGAAACAGACCTGAAAATATACAGTGGATCTTCTTTTGTGAGCACACTCCCGTAAGGGCAAAGTGCATGAACATCTAGCCTCTGTATTAGTATACACATCTTGTTGATATTATTCATTGCATTATGCTGTTTGGGTTTTATGTAAATGTTTTTACATGCACACTTGAATACATTTTAAAAATATTAAATATATCGACATTGGTGTTGTAAGAAAAGGGACAGCAGGTCCATAGAGGATAATTTTAAAATATATCCTGAGTATATTGGCGCACCTAAGGAATTTACTGTGATATATATATATATATGTATATATATATATATATATATATATGGAAGGGAATATCCGCACTGCGCTGCTCATCAAAATCCACTTCCTGGTTTTTTATTTAGTTTATTTCAAGACCTGTAGGTCTATGTTACTGGCGGTTTCTGTCCCTATGGGCTCTTTGATGGATGCTCATACTGATCTGGCCAGCATTTTTCACTTTCTGACATGTTAGACTACACATTAGTAGTCTGCTCCACATCTTGAGTGACGGTGGGTGTGTCCTGGGTGTGCTCAATTAGCAGGGGCATAAATAGCTCTGTATGTGAATTGGTTGGACATGCTACTTGTGGTGTCCTGTTGCCTGGAATATTGTTTGGTGTCTTGACAAAGATCACTGGGATGTGATCGAAACGTTGACTTGATGATTCAATATTAAAACTACAGCTATTATTTTACAAAAAACTGGTGAGTGCCCTCCTTTACAATTGACTATATATATATATATATATATATATACAGAGGTTAAAGTGGGGGGGAACGAGGTGGAACGGAGTTCCACCACCTGTAATAGTATGGGGAACTAGTTCCACCATCTCCATTGCCCTGCACAGTAATTCCAGCAGAAAAGCCCACCCCATCATCTGCGTCAATCGATGATACAGGCGGCACTAGTGTTACTGATGAGCTGCAGTCACCTACTCCTTCCTCAGGTCCTGGTGCCTCCATGGTCCTCCTCCATGAGTTCCACCACCTCACCAGGACCACTTTAAGCCATGTATATATATATATATATATATATATATATATACAGTGTCGGACTGGGGCATGAAGGGCCCACCGGGGGGATGCAGCGGTAGTGGCCCATATTTTAGGGTGTAGCCAGTCTCCAGAGGAGGTGTGGCCAGCTGCAATAGAGGCTTGACTAGCCATTAGAGGTTAGTGCCCCTTAATAAATAGTCTGTGCCCCTTAATAAATTTATATAGTAAAGGCTGTTAGTGCATGCATGATAATGTACCACATTAATAACAGCAATGCACTATAGAAAATACACCATAGTAATGTGCAGTATAAGGTAACATTTCTAATGTATAATTCAAGTGCACAGTCTGAAACTTGATCCCTAGAGGAGGAGTTGGGGGCCCCAGGCAGCAGGGCCCACCGGTGGTTCCCCTGTACATCTGTGGGCCAGTCCAACCCTGTGTATATGTGTGTGTGTGTGTATATATATATATATATATATATATACTGTATCTATCTATCTATCTATCTATCTATCTATCTATCTATCTATCTATCTATCTATCTATCTATCTATCTATCCAAATAAGGATGCACTCACCAGACTTCTCCAGGGTGAAATTGATAGATTTTAATCCAGACAGCACATACTCACAAACAGAAGGTTTGACCTTCTGTTTGTGAGTATGTGCTGTCTGGATTAAAATCTATAAATTTCACCCTGGAGAAGTCTGATGAGTGAATCCTTATTTGTGCACATGTATCGTGGAACTTTGTTCTGATAGGACCTGTTCCTGGATTTTGCACCCCAGCAACTGTGATTATTAACGACATGTGAGTGCGGCTCTTCTACAATGGATATATATATATATATATATATATATATATAACATTTTGTTTTTCTGGAGTTTAAACAAATTTGCTCCAATTATTTGCTATTAAAAGGACATAATCATAAAAAGTTTATATTTTTAAATATAAAGGAATGTAGCCAATATTACCAAAAAATGAAAAATTAGTTTTTATATTGAAGCACTATGTATAGATCCAAGCATTTATTTAAAGATTATTCATTCTTAAAACGTATCAAAGATGCGATGATGTCGGCTGTCCGAAAAATGTAAGATGAATGCATACACATTCCGATGAGCATTTGTTTCACGTGGCTTCCTGTAGAGTTGTCTGCGCTGATGAAGTGTTAAACGTACATTAAAAATAAATTGGTGTTCAATAGGATTCTACAGCTCGTAGGCTGTGTTTGTGTTTGACCACACTGAATGCTGCAGAAAAGCTTTGAAATGCGTCTTTAGTGATGAACGCATTCCAAATGCAATGCTCACGCGCTTTGAGGACAATAAAGTGAAGGTTATGCTTTTCAAGTAAGTGGTGTTCCTTGAAAGTTCCCATATCTACAGGGAGTAAAAGAGTCTTGCACAGCAGTTAGGTCTCACTTTATGATACATTTACTCATGGAGGCTGCCTCAGGCTACCTAGACTTTGTGTGACCCACCTAGTTAATTCGTGATCATTCTAAGTACCTATTGTTTGCAGCAAACTAAAAAGTGAGAGGCCATTGAGAGTGATAGGGGAACGCAGTCATAAAATAGCCACAACACCCAAGGTGTAACAGTAAAAACCATTTGTGCATAATTGTATCTGCAAAAAATAACTCTCTTCACTATTTTATGCAAAGGGCAAGGGTCTGCTTTCACACAAGAGTTCATGTTGAGTTGTATGCAAGCCATAACAAGTTGGCATAATCAAAAGATGTGGCCAGCCTTTCATGGGTTACATATGAACCTTTTTGTCATTATCATCATTTTTTGTATCATGGGAGAAAGGTGCATATCCTTTGACAGGCACATATATCTGTTTCCCAATCTTTATGGCACATCCATATTGTACTTTAGCCATACTTACATGGCCCTCCTTCTCCCAATCCCCATCTTCAATGGCAAGGCTCCGCAAGCAGACGCAAGTGCAAGATATGTCCGCAAATGTAAGTGGCGCCATGTATGCATGCATGCGCAGAAGTAAAAGGCTAATTTTACACTGCAATAATCACTTTGGGGTGAATTCAATTGTTTTTCCTGGCAGCTGCCACTAGATGGTGCCTGACAGAGCAATTCAGTTGTTGCTCTGGGTGTAAATAGCCGCAGGGGTACATTTTTCAGCTCACAGTCTCTTGAGGTGGCGAGTTGAAATGTATGAAAAGTCCCCAGTTTGGGTGCCCAAACAGTACTTTATGTCGCACTCATTAGCCACTTTACGTGGCTAAACCCGGTCTATTTGAATGTGTCCCAAAATTCCAATCCATTTGAATATTGCCCTGAGATCTCCTGGGAGATCGGGTGCGAAAAAACAACTGGACCGCCCCCTTTGTGTCCAACTCAACATGACCCCCATAATTAATATCTTATTTCAAATTAGTTGCTAGATGCACTCAAGTGTATCTAGCATTTCCCTGTAGCTTCCTCTTCTCCTGGTGGAAGCTCATGTGAAGTCCTGTGCCTAAATATACTGTATTTTCCACTGCCACCTAATAAATCTTAAACCATAGGGGTTGTACTACATTAACGCAAATAGGTTTTTACATTACTCAGTTCAAACCACTGACATCATTCTATTTATATGCAGAGAACTAAAACATCCTGTTTATTTTTACACTAGACAGATGAAAACGTTTTGCTAAGTGACCCAACGTATATTTTGCACCTTGTTAGTAAATGATAACTATTGTCCGGATGATGTAGCAGTTTGGATGGGTGTAGAATGAGGGCATGGTATTTAAGGTCTATGGTAAATAGGTCTACAATGTTTAGGTCGACCACTATTGGTCGACAGTAAGTAGGTCGACAGGGATGCTAGGTCGACAGGGTCATTAGGTTGACATGGTCTAGGTCGACAGGTCAAAAGTTCGACATGAGTTTTTAATGTTTTTTTGGTATTGTTTTCTCCGTACAGTGACCGGGAACCCGAATTAGTGCACGTGTTCCCTTGCATGGCTCGCGGCTTTGGGCAAGGTGCCTCGCTCCACTACCGCTGCGCTTGGCACAGGTTACTATTCCCAATTGTAGTCCGCGTGGATCGTTAAGTATGAAAAAGTTAAAAAACAGATGTGAAAAACTCATGTCGACCTTTTGACCTGTCGACCTAGAACATGTCTACCTAAAGATCCTGTTGACCTAGAAACCCTGTCGACCTAGTTGCTGTCAACCAATAGTGGTCGACCTAAACATTGTCGCCCTACTTACTGTCAACCAAGAGACCGGATCCCGTAGATTGAGTACATCAGAGACTGTAGGTTTATATGTATTTCGACATTCAAGTCTTAAGCAAATTCCTTAAATGTATTTATAGATAAGGTAGAGATTACGAGGTGGACCCAGCACAATGAGGATAGCTGAGCAGCTGAATCTTAGGCAAACTGTGGTTCCTCAGCTCCTGTAGATTGATAAGTCATAGAATACCATGAAAGGAAAGGCTTATTGGCAGTGTCATTTCACAACACCTGGAGAATCACACGTTGTGGTGAACATAGTTTTGTATTGTGTAAGTATACTACACTATAATGGAGTCGCCTGTGACTGGTGTATTATCTAATGGGCAATTCTGGTTGATACAATAAAGAGGGCATCTTCCACTGATAATGAACCCAATGGGCAAGTCAATCCCCTGTATAACAATGCGGTTATGTCTGGCAGAGACGGCCCTAACCAATATGATGCCCTTGGCAAGATTTTATCTGGTGCCCCCTAGCACCACCGCTGGTTCCGCCTCTGACCTTGCTACTCCTCACAGTAGAGCCCCTTATTCACATTACATCACAATGAATTGCTCCTTATTCACATTACACAACACCCTATTGCTCTTTATTCACATTAGACGACACAGTAGTGACCTTTCTATACGCAACGCCACATAGAGCACCTTATACACATAATGCCACACATTAGTAATGCATTTATACACAATTCCACACAGTAATGCCCCTTACACATATGAGACACATTAATGTCCTTATAAACATAATGCGCCTTACACATTATGACAACCTTTATTAATGCCCTTTTACACATAATGTTCCTTACACATATGCCGCACATTATTAATGCCCTTATACACATAATGACACACATCGTGCCCCCTACACATTTGCTGCACATTATTAGTACCCCTATACACATAATGACACACATACAGTAGTACCCTGTTACACATATGCCGCACATTATTAATGCCCTTATACACATAATGACACACATAGTGCCCCTTTACACATATGTTGCACATTATTAATGCATTTTTACATGACACACATAATGCTCCTTACACATATTCCGAACACTACTGCACAACCAACCCACTCACATGCACACTAACACTGTGACCTCTGCCTCTGCTTGGATACAGATGTGTCCTCATAAATCTTGCCTCAATGCTAACGTCAGGCACCTTTTTTTTAATGAAAATGCATCTTATTTGCATTGCTATGTGGCTAGGATGCACAAGCAGCTTCTGCTGATTAAACTGATATGCAGCATGCCTATATACTCTGTGAGACTGTGGCTGTATCTGCATATGAAATGCTACATACAGAATATAGGCATGCTGCATATCATTTTATCAGCAGAAGCTGCTGATGCCCCTAGGCATATCAAATGCCCTAGGCAATTGCCTAGTTTGCCTATGCCTATGGCCGGCTCTGATGTCTGGCTGATATATACTTTAGTAGGCACCTCTGTCTGATCTATAAACATGCTGCCCTCTCAGGATAATTATATAGTCACCTGTTTTGTTTGCCTTGGTTAATCATAGGAGTAGCATTGCAGAAATCATATAGTCCCGTCAGGCTGGTGTCTAACTATGGGAATACTTTGGTTTCCATGTTTTAAACATGCGGGAGTCCCAGTTATCTGCAGCATGACAAGAGCCACTGCAAATACATGGCAGTTCTGATGTATAGCACTGAAAGAATCAGTTTTGTTTGTTCAAGAAATTGGTGAAAAAAGTTCGGTTATCCTTAATTGTTCGCATTAAACATTTCCAATTTTTTTATCTTCTTTATTCACAGACTAAGCAAAGTGAACGCCACATGGCTTTACAATTCAAACAAATGAAAATCCTAATGGTGTAGGGTGCCAGGATAACAAAAGTGCAGCAAGGGACGTTTGCCCTGCGGTCCCCATGCAGTAGCCCCCCCCCCCCCCCCCCACACACACAATTAGCTACATCACCAGCATGAGGGAAGGGGGGGGGGGGGGGCACTATGGTATGGGTTTTCTGTGTGGTACTATGTGAACTAGGGGCACTATAGTGTGTTTTACACAATGTGTGGTGCTGGGAGTATTTACACATTATCCTTTTTAATAACATAGCTTACATGATACATTGACATTTTTATTGGAAGGAGTCCTCACAAGTTAGTTTCCATGGCCCCCATGCAAACCTTTAATCCAGCCTCAATGGTGTACGAATGAAAGAATGGGGAATAAGACAAGTAAGATGATACTATAGTTTGAGAAATACCCAAATGGAACAAATAAGGATAAAAAAGTTAAAAAAATAAAAATTAAATTCAAACGGTAAAATACATTTGAGAGCAAGGCAGACAATTGAATAAAAAATATATATATAACTTGTTGTAATTACTTGACGTATAATAAGTAATGTATGGCCTTCTAATCTAATAATACACCTAGTTTTGTAGGGGGGAGCACAGATTCGTGGCTCAAGTTGGCAGCCTCTGAAGGGTGCACAGGCTAGTTGGTGGGATTGCCTACCCGTCACCTGCAAACTGAGGTGCAGATGGCTACTAAGGGGGTTAAAGAGCCTTTGCACATGTAAAGAAGCATTGATGGACTGCAGATTTTGACTTTCATAAATTTGTTTAAGTAGTTGTCCCCTTTATTTGGTTTCTAACTTGTTTGTACCCCAAACTGTAACTTTGTAGTATATTGTTTTTCCTATTACCCCTCTTAAAACAGGATTGGTTGTACTACTAATAAGATCTATTGCTCCAGCAACCACGTCACTATACCAGCAGCTGTTGTTAGGTCTCTAAACTGGTTTCAGTTGGTCAGGATGTCCCTTGGAAGCGACGCCATGTGCAAATAACAACCAGTGTTCGTGTGTCACCGAGGAGTCTTCCTCCTAGCTGAGGACGGGATGCAGTCAGAGTCATCGTTGGCTAGCACTATGACAGTGCTGGATGCTGTCAGGAAGCATTGATTGTAAGCACCAGGATAATATTGTAGTGAGGGGGACTAGTAAAGCGCTGCACAGTGCCAACTGGCACAAACACAGTAACAGTGAAAGTAAATGCAGATTGTGTCTGCCAGAGCCCAGGTTGCACTCAGAATCAATAGGAGAGATTTACTAATGGCCAGTAAGATGGTTATTTGTTCAGTTCTTATCCTTTGTAATATTATTGTCCATTTGTCTATAGGGGATAATTCTTCTAATGTTATAAATTATAAAGAAAATAAAAGCCACAGATGAATTCAGTAACTAGCTACACATTTCTAAAGGCAGTAAATATAGATTTATGGTATTTATACAAAGGTGACTTGCAATAACCTAGTATATTTTTTCTCCTAAAATATAAGTGGCCTTAATGAATTTATAGGTGGTGGCATCATAAAATGTGTCCATAGTGTAAAGAGTTATTTATTGTCTTACTGTCACTGAATTGTAAAATAAAACATGACTGCTGCAAACACTACATTCATATTATAATAGTGATTGCTTGCTTGTCATGTATTACGTCCTGCAAGCAGCAACACCAATATTTTTGTGACCATATACTCCTACGTTCAATAAACAGGACATGTATAACCATATTTGTTTATATCCCATTATTTTCAATTACATTTGATACAGACCTGGATTAAAGCCTCAGGGGGATGAAGGCAGCATACTGGTTTGGGCTTTGTAAAAAAAAAAAACAACCCAAAACTTAAAACTGCTTAGGGTAATCGGTTACCCTTAGAGCTTACAGGGAGCTTAGCTTGCCCAATGGATGATACGGTGTGCGTTCATATCATTCTATGCAGCTCCAGTCTTATATAAATTATCATAATAATATCTACATTTCTGTCCTCCTGTTTAAAGTTACTATACCAGTAATGTCTATATTTCCAAACATAGTGACATGTCATGGGTTAATGAAATTCCAAGCACTCTTTATTAAGACTGGCAGCCGATTTACACTGCAAACAGCCCCCACCCCAAATATGCATCACATAGACAGTCCTCTCCCATTAAATCCAGATAATTAAGCCTTGCTCAAACATCTCTTGGTGCCTAATATTACCCCATGAGCCAGCCTACACCAACTGTGCCTACTAATCTGCAGACATGAGATGAGGGAGGAATGAAGCATAGTCACACACACACACACACACACACACACACACACACACACACACTTTAATAATTGTATCTCAGTTGTTCCCAAAATACCTTGACCTCTCACATAGTGTTGGAGTGTGCAATGTATTATACATACAGTACCTACCTATGTTTCAGACTGACATATATATGATATACAGGGCAGCATACATGCTGGAATTTGTAGTTTAACATGCCATAGGTTGCTACAATGCATGCTTGAAGACACGTTCTCTGTACTTTGATATATGCGTTATGTAAAGGTATATAAAACTGTGTACATGTGAAGATAATTAGTTGTAGAAATGCTGATGCCACAACATTTCTATTCATCGTCTAGAGCAGTTCTGGAACGCACTTCATAAGATTGTGTCCCCAGCGGGAAATGTGACATCTTTAGCACACATGCAGAGGCCTCCCTATGCTCGTACAACTCTGGTACATTCCAGGGGAGTTCTGTGTACTGCTAATAACTAACTAGTTTGGCTCATTGAGTCTGCCCTTTCCAAGTCAATTTAAATGAAGTTTAGCAGGTACAGAATATAAAGTGTTTTATACATGCTTTTTTCTCTTTTTTTATTGGCCTTTCTTTGGAGGAAAAAAAAATCAAATAACTTTGTTTAATCACTGTCAGATGTTACAAAGTATTATGTACCCTGCTTTATCTCCCTAGGATAACCATCCTCAGATATTACCTGCGAAAGGGGTGCATTGTCATTGGATATATTATTACTAATACAATGGATAGCGGATCGAACTGACATCATCGTTGCCTATTTATAGACTGTAGAATAATAATAATGAATTAGCCATGTCAAGCTAGTCCATTCATTTAAGAGCTATTTAGAGCATTTCATTAACTACATCTCCCAAAACTTGCATGGCAAGAAACAAATAGCCGCTTTTGCACTGCTAAGTTCTGCTAAACTGTTAGCTTTCACTTTTGCTGGAGCTTCTGGGTAATGATCGGTTCTTACACAAGGAATAAGTCAGATTGATAGTTTTCACCTGCTAACTCCCATTTATAGCAATGGGGATTAACAAATAGTAACTTCTGGATCTAGTGTAATTTACATGAAGAATGTGTCCCTTTCATTGGTTTTCATGTTTAGTAGATCATGATAGAATGATTTCTTGCTATACGCTTCTTGGGTATATTTGCCAGCCTCATTATAGAACAAAAATGCAGGACAGTAAAGAAGGAAAAGAGGGAGAGATCAGATCCGCCACGCTGATATTATGAATAGCTGTCACAGGCTTTGTAAGAATGTTTTTTTTTTGTTTGTATGTGTGTAATAAATGCATCTGAGGATTGCAGACCTGATTCATATTTTAACAATCCTATTTTTATAGGTGAGATTTACTAACTTATGTTAATGCTAGACTCAGTAGGGCTAATTGTGAGGATCCGATAAACTGCAAGTGGAAAGCCGCAACGCCCATTGGTTTGTGCTGTTATAAATGTCACCACCCGGGCCACTGAGAGGGGGAAGGGGGGTGGATACTCTTTACCCAGGCCCAGGCTTGTTGACATCCTGCCCCACTCTCATCATGGACAGCGGCGCCGGCACTTTCTCTTCCCGGCCCAGCACATGCTGCTGTGCGCTGGACTGAGAGAGAGGCTGCTGCATGCTGTGCGGTGTAAGGAAGGGGGGGGGAGTAATTGCACCCAATCCCCCCCCCCCCCCACGTATTATTACCAAGATGATAGTATTTTTACCATGAGGGTAAGGAAAAGGGCCTGGCTACACCTCCTAGAGATAGCAATGCCCCAGGGGAACCCCAGGACCCAGCACAGCTGTCAGCAACCCTGGTCACCACTTGCATCAACCCAATGCTTAGTTCAAGAGATACAGGCTTCTCCTTCTGTGCACGCCACTCAGAATCAAATGGAACTTTACATACACACCCATGACACTCCCATGACACAGGGTGCTTCCGTGCACATGTATTGTTGCTGTAAAGTTGCCATCTCAATACGCCTGAGTTCCATGTGACTCAAAATAGGACAAAGATGCACAAAACGCATAAATTCGGATCGGTCCATTTTCTGTGTTCACAAACCCACCATTTGTATCCATGCACAGAGATCCACGTGACTTAGAATCAGCACCTATATTAACCTAGAAAGAGTTTTAGCCAGATATGAATAATGTCTCATCTACATGAAACTGGACCATAAGTATGACAACTTGTTTTCGAGAACATATTATGTATGAATGAGAATTTCTCTGCATTTAATTATTTACTCATATAATGTCAATTTAAACTCAGAATTCTAAGGGGGTTCTTTACAGTAACAGCAGTAAGCATTTACTAATTATTGAACATAACTTTGTGTCCAGGAAAGTACCTTAAAAAAAGGGTGTTTTAAACTGTTAAAATCCTGGCAGTCAGGATCCCGACAGTCAAAAGCCCAATAGATCCCAGAGGTAAGTACTGGGCTTGGGGTTAGGCACTAGAGGGAGGATTATGCTGTGGAAGGGAGGACGGTTAGGATGTGAGAATGGTGGGTTAGGGTTAGGATTAGGGGTAGGGTGAAAATACCAGAATCCGTTGGGATTCTGTCCATCGGGTTTCTGTCTGTTGGGATCCTGATTGCTGGGATTTCGTACCCAACCCTTTTAAACCTTTAAAACAGAAGGCAAATTAAATACTGATAGAGAATGTAGACTGGCAGACATATTTTCTAATTTTTTCCCCAACTTCTCTAAGAAAAAGATCATCCTATGCTTGTTAAATGATGGAGGTCCAATGCCTAGAACATCAGCCTTCTGCCATGCTAGTCACAGTCTTTGTGGGTATAAAAATCCTACAGAAGAATAAAGTATACAGACTGCACTGTGGTTGTAAAATGTTATTATTGTTTACTTATAGAGTGAATACATATTGCTGTACACTGAGTTGTTCATAATGCAAATTATGTACAAAGGCATGAACAAATGGTAAAGATGACCCAGTTGACCTTAAAATCTAAGCGGCATAAGGAACACTTGATTCCTAAGGTAGCAGAACAAGAATTGAAACTGTTGGTGGGGAAAGTGCAAGTGCACTATTGCTAGGCCGAAGCTTTATCAGCTGCCAGTGAGTGACGCTCACTGAACAAGCGGAGACAACCATTCAAATAAAGACTACACCTTCAAAATCTCTGGACTTTTGGGCTTGGAGAAGGAACCATAAAAATGACGTGATGGGGGAATAACTGTTGATCTGCAAAGGTCAAACATTGGACCACCATGGTTGTAACATTTGGAAGGTACCGTATCTCAATAAAATTATTTTATTCTTCTTTAACATAACAGTAGTTGACAAAGGCATGAAACTTGGATAGTATTAGTATTGCATATATTTAAATATTGCAAGCGTGAACACTCTTCTTGTGTTTTAAATAAGGTTTCCCCTTTCCCCAAATCCCTATTTTATTTTAGCTTTTCCTCGAAATATCAAATCGTGCTGGATAATCAAGAACAAAATAAAAAATCTTGGCTTGTGAGGAATAGATTGTGAAAAAAAAGCATAGAAAGACGACAAGGAAACTCTGTAAAAGCAGTTAAAGGGGTTTGAAAAATGTGTTTTAAATTATACATGTCATACTTGTAATAGCAGTGGTTAGGCAGAAGATCTGCAAACCTAGATTTAAACTCACAGTAGCTCAAAATACTGTATGTGCTTGTAGTAATTTTACCGTTGCATAAATCAGAAGCGTGTTTTTACTGCGCGAGTTCAGCTTTTGTGGGTGTTAAAGGTTTATACGTACACATGTCCTTTAAATCACACTGCGCGGAAACTGTTAAATCACTTAGGCGTAGTATTTCTGACTTTTAAAAGGGGAATCCTTGTTTAAGAAGGGGATCATAGTTCTGTAAAAGACTATTGGGGAAATTGTTGGAGCATATTAAGTAAACGCAAGTTTCCCCTGCTTTGTGATGTCGGATTGTGCATTTGACATATATTCTTTAGAAATTAACGCTGGAACACTATTATTTATTTCACAATGTAAAGTATAAACATATGTATATCTATATACCATGGGTCTGTAGTTTTTCTCACACAAAAGGCACTTTATCTTTGGTATCTACTGTACTTGCGTAAGGCCAGTACTGACGGGAGTGATGTGTGCTGAGCGTTCTTAACACAGACTGCTCAGCACACATCTCTCACCATGCTCAGCACAGCGCGATGTGCTGAGCGAGGGGGGACGACAACGGGGGGCCGCTCACTTCACACAGCGATGAAGTGAGCGACCCGCTAGTTTGAGCCTGCACGCAGGCTCAATCTAGCACCGGCGATAGCCCGCGCATCCAGAGCTGGATTAAGGCTTCGGGGGGCCTGGGGTACTTCAGACAGGGCCAGGGGGGCCCTAAGGTATTAAATGAAAATTTTATATATATATATATATTAAGAATGCCAAATTGATTTCTCACAAATATTTAAAATGCCCGCTCTAATATATATTGTAAATGCCTGCACCTCTTACTACCATATACGATAAAAGTGCGCTGTACATCGCAAAACACTGTATCCCATAAGAGAAAACAATACACCCACACATTATCTGAGTTCCAAAGCTCATTGATGTATATATTTGTTGTTAAAAGGATGTGGATTCAATATATATTACAAAGTACAGTATACCTATAGTTACATGAATACAACTCACACAGTAAACAGAACGTACAATTACATATAGTTATATGCAGTTTCAGTTACATGCCAGCGATACAATACCATATCTTTCTCATATAAGTTTGTCCCTCCATATGACTCTCTCTCTCTCTTTCCTCTGTAAAATCATGCTGAGACTTCATCTTCCTCTGAGACCAAAAAGCAACTAACTTCCTGTGTGGTCAGCAGAGTATTATCTAGTTTCTGGTGGAGGGGACTCATGATGAGTCACCAGTTCCTTTGTATATGGTAATCAGATTCAGCCTTGAAGACATCCAAAGGGGGTGGCCTGAGTTTCCTGTTCATTACTTGTTTGGAGCTTCTATTGTTCTAATAGAAGTGATTTTAGCTTTTATACATGTAATCATAATTATCCGCTGCAATGTCCCACAACTTAATAACAAGTATCAAATTATATATATGTACCATTCACTGGTCTCCTGAGACTCATTTACCCATTCAGTGCTTCTAATTTGCATATCAACAGAGGTTCATATGCCTGTTCAAGAGAGTAGTGGGACAGGTTAATTAACATTTCAATGGCTATCCTAAACTAGCAAGCAGAGTTACTAAATCCTAGAGGTAAAAGAAAAAAAAACTTTATTTTTTTTATCTGTGTGTAATTCTTACATCAAGTATTCATCTCTTAACTCTCACTAGGCCCAGCTGAAACTATTTGTAATTGACTATGGCATGGGTTAAATAAATGCATTGGTAACTCATAAATGGTGTTTTATGTGACCAAGGAAAGCTGATTATTCTGAGCAGGGAAAAATTAGCCATTTAGAAAAACGACCTTCCCAAAATGGCCGCTGCTCCTCCCCCTTCCACATCCATGAGGGTTACACAAAATGGTGGACAGGCCATGTGGTTAGTCCAAAATGGAGGACAGACCATGCGGCTTCCTTTGTCACAAAGAAATCACACATCATACAAGCACCTGAAGTTATTTTAGGCCTGAGTTAAAAAAAACACTATATCAAGGCTATGCAGCAACTTTTAAATATACTTTTAAACCTACTTAAACAGATAAACAATCCAATCTGAATCAAACACAATATGACTTATTTGAACCTTGTTTTGCAACAATAAAAATACATTTTAGCATCTTAAATATTTTGAGAAACGCATTGTCCCTTGAATTTCATATCATTGGCTTACTGATAACACAAAAATACATTAACGTGAATGTTATTTTCTTCAGCTTCTCAATGCGTCCATTGGAGCCGGTCAATTACAGCCACATTTGTAATGTACAGTGCATCATTAAGACCCTGATATCCCAGACGAGCCCCCATCTAAAAATGCCAAATTGATTTCTCACAAATATTTAAAATGCCCGCTCTAATATATATATTGTAAATGCCTGCACCTCTTACTACCATATATGACAAAAGTGCTCTGTACATTGCAAAACACTGTATCCCATAAGAGAAAACAATAGACCCACACATTATCTGAGTTCCAAAGCCCATTGATGTATATGTTTGTTGTTAAAAGGATATGGATTCAATATATATTACAAAGTACAGTATACCTATAGTTACATGAATACAACTCACACAGTAAACAGTTAGAACGTACAATTACATACAGTTATATGCAGTTTCAGTTACATGCCAGCGATACAATACCATATCTTTCTCATATAAGTTTGTCCCTCCATATGACTCTCTCTCTCTCTTTCCTCTGTAAAATCATGCTGAGACTTCATCTTCCTCTGAGACCAAAAAGCAACTAACTTCCTGTGTGGTCAGCAGAGTATTATCTAGTTTCTGGGGGAGGGGACTCATGATGAGTCACCAGTTCCTTTGTATATGGTAATCAGATTCAGCCTTGAAGACATCCAAAGGGGCTGGCCTGAGTTTCCTGTTCACTACCTGTTTGGAGCTTTTATTGTTCTAATAGAAGTGATTTTAGCTTTTATACATGTAATCATAATTATCCGCTGCAATGTCCCACAACTTAATAACAAGTATCAAATTAATCTACACACCAATCTGCTTGTTTTAATAGTAAACATGACAGGTGTATCTGGTTCCGTTCAAATAATACACATTCATGACATTAATTCATTAGGTAATTTTAAATCATCATGATGTCTGGCGCTTGATATTATTATAATTATGTACTGTATGAAATAAGTGTCGAATCCATCTCTGTGGCATGTCCGTGTAAATGCGTGTGTTACCATATATTGCTGTGCTCGCTGCGCATATTTGCAAGTATAGCGACTTAAATGTGTGTAGTTTGTATGTTCTCTTTATGTAATATTTTTTTGACTTCGACAATATATATATATATATATAGATATATATATAGACATATATATAGGCAGAGATACCTCCCAAAATTAGAAACTCATGAAAAGGAACACCTGAGCGAAAGGGGGCGTGGTCTATGGAAAAGGGGGGCATGATTTAGCGGGAGAGCCCGCGATCCTGAGCCACGCCTCTGTTTTCGTCACTGAGGGGGCATGCACTGTGAGCTGCTGGCATGCCCTCTCTCCCTCTGTGTCCACTGAATAGACGCTGTGCGCATGCACACAGTGTCCATTTTCCACAGAGCAGTGACTACAGGAGCCTCGCAACTGCCCCCCCCCCCCACTGCGGGACACTGGGTGGGACAGCGGGACAGTCCCAAAAAAAGTTACTGTACCACGAAAATCGGGACAGCTAGGAGGTATGTAAGGGCGCTGTGGGGTAGTTACAGGGAGAGTGAGGGCAGGGACACTGATGGGGAGATACAGGGAGGGTGAGGGCAGGGACGCTTAGGGTGAGGGCAGGGACTCTGAGGGGGAGTTACAGGGAGAGTGAGGGCAGGGATGCTTAGGGTGAGGGCAGGGACTCTGAGGGGGAGTTACAGGGAGGGGGAGGGCAGGAACTCTGAGGGGGAGTTACAGGGAGAGTGAGGGCAGGGACGCTTATGGTGAGGGCAGGGACTCTGTGGGGGAGTTACAGGGAGGGTGAGGGCAGGGACTCTGAGGGGGAGTTACAGGGAGGGTGAGGGCAGGTGCTCTGAGCGGGAGTTACAGGCAGGGTGAGGGTAGGGACTCTGAGGGGGAGTTACAGGGAGGGTGAGGTCCAGGGACATAACATATGTATCAGGAAAGATAAGGGCCCTACACATTGAGCGATCTGCTGCCGAGCTGCCAGACGGCGGATACGGCCGACCCGGCGGCAGGGGGGCAGTGACGGGGTGAGTGAAGTATGTTCACTCCCCCCGTCATCCGGCTCCATAGAAGTGCAGGCAAATATGGACGATCTCGTCCATATTGGCCTACATGCACAGGCGACGGGGCACCAACGATGAACGAGCGCGGGGCCACGCATCATTCATCGCTGGTGCCTCCACACTCAAAGATATTAACGGTATCTCGTTCATATCTCTGAGTATTATCGCCCAGTGTGTAGGGCCTATTAGAATGTTTGGAAGATGTGTATATTATATATATATATATATATATACACGCATATAATAAGTTACATACATGCTAGCCTCAAAATCAAATATTCCTCAACAAAATAGTCAAGCGTTCCTAACAATTCTCCTCCCCCAACCTGTAGCATTACTTTTAGCAATTACCTGGACGGAGTCCTAGGACTGGGGTGAGCTGGTACAGGGGGATAGAGCGCACATGAATAGAGACTGAAGAGCGGGTACAGAAAGAGAGCGCGCACATGAGGAGATACTGGAGAGCGGGTACAGGAGGAGAGCGCGCACATGAGGAGAGACTGCAGAGCGGGTACAGGAGGAGAGCGCGAACATGAGGTGAGACTGGAGAGCGGGTACAGGAGGAGAGCACGCACATGAGGAGAGACTGGAGAGGCGAGCGGGTACAGGAGGAGAGCGCGCACATGAGAGACACTGGAGAGTGGGCACAGGATGAGAGCACACAAGGCGTGTCATCTTCACATCACATGCAGGTGAGTTCCTATTGGTGCGGAGCGCAGCGTCGGCGGCTGTGAGTATCTGCTGTCGGAGAGGATCACAGTGCTGTGCCGTGCCGCAGATCGGTCATAGAGATCTGATTTGTGGTGGGTGGCAGGGGGCCCTCTCAGACGGGGGGCCCGGGGTACTTACCCCCAATGACCCCACCTTAATCCGGCTCTGCGTGCATCGCTATCGCTGTGGGGCATACACACTGCAGATCCATGCTTAAAATCTAAACAATCTAGTCAGATTGCTTAGATTTTAAACACGGATCTCTCCGTTTGTACCCCCCTTTACTCTCCTGGTTTCTGTGGGTGACACCCAAATTTTAGGGTAGTCCCCGTCAGCCGTGGAAGAGTGGGCACCCCTCCTGCATTCTGCCCACTTCCTAGTGCAGTGGGCAGAATGGGGGAGATAAATACAGTAAATCTGCAGTTCCTAAGGAGGGTATGGGGCTTACTGACACAATTCTATGCTAATCATGTAATTTTAGCCCCACCCCTATTCAAATATGGTCCAACCTCGACTGTTTGCCTGTGAGGGGGTGGAGCCTAATGGTACAATTAGACTGGCCCGGCCTGCACCCGTCGCCACCCACCTGCTTCTAAATCATACTTGCCTACACTGACACTTTGCTCTCCGGGAGATGCCCGTAGAAGAAAGTGTCAGTGTAGGCAAGTATGACTTAAATAACTAATTTCTTTGATGATGATAACAAATATGGTTGCCGAGCTCACCACTCAGAAGAGTTATCATTGTGAGTCTTCTCTTCCCCATAATGCTTTAATTTTTTACCAGATCTCTGCTGTTGATCTTGTTGAGATATGTGAGCATACCAGGTTTATGTGGGTATTATTACCACTTTGACAAATGTGGGCATTTATAGCAAGCATGGCACCCCAGTACATTGTGAGTCCCCAAATCACACATAAAAGACATAGTAGCAAATGTACTGTATAACAATCCCTTTATTTTACACAGCACACAATGTAATAATGCAAAGGAAAGTAACTATATACACTATATACAGAATACCGGTAGTATTAACCACACTCTGAGACCCCTCTACCTGAGCTCGGTATACAGTATAAGCAGTGCCGTAACTAGACATTTTAGCGCTGTGGGTAAGAAACAGCATCAGCGCCCCCCCCCCCCCCCATCCCCAATATAGAAAACAGTGCCAGGGGCCTGCCTTCATTGGTAAGGGGTGTGGCCACAATATAATGCCAATTTATATTACGCTGTACAGAAGCCTCCATTATTCAAATTACAATGCACAGTAGCGCCGCTTACACACATTGCACCAGGTAAAGCCCCTGTCACACATTCGTCAGGTAGAGACCCCTTTTGTACATTAAGATAGGCAGAGCTCCCTTTTACACTTTACGGCAGGCAGAGTCCTCTTTTAGAGTCCTCTTTTAAACATTCCGGCAGCAGATTCCCCCTTTTTACACATTAGGCAGGTAGATTCCCCCTTTTACACTAATGGCAGCAGAGTGCCCCTTTTTACGCATTAGGCAGAGTCCCCTTTTACAAAGAGAGATAGAAAGAGTGAGTGTGTGTGTGAGAGAGAGAGAGGGGGGGTGAGGACAGAGGGACAGAGAGAGTGGGGGTGAGGAAAAAAGAGAGAGAAAGAGAGAGGACAGAAAGAGTGAGTGTTAGTCAGGGCATATATACTGTACATCTGCACTCACCCCTGGCCAGGGACCGGGTGGGAGGGCACACTCTCCCTGCAGTGCTGAAACTGGCTTTGAGCTGTGCTGCTGCTGGTGCGTGGATGGAAGCTGGCAGGACTCCTCCTCAGTACCAGAGGCGCAGGATGGCTGCAGACCTGGCTGGTGCTTGAGGGCGGGTGGGCACCGTCGCTGCTGCTCGTCGATCTGCTCCGCTCCTCGGCCACCCCGCGCTGCCGCTGGGGCTGCTGCTGCTCGTCGATCTTCTCCGTTCCTTGGTTACCACACGCTGCCGCTGGTCACCACGCACCGCTCCTTGATCTTCACTGATCCTCGGTCTTCTTCCACCACCGCATCCGCTCCCAGAATGCCGTGCGCTATGATGTCGCGCCAGCACCGGCATTGTGGGAAGGTGGGGGGGGGGGAGGTTAGGGGGGGAAAGAGGAGATAACAGAGAGAGGCGGTGGGAGTGTAGAGTGGGAGGCGGGACTGCTCAGCAGGCATGGGGACAGCCAGACCGGGCGGCCATGCATATAATAAGCCACATTTTATAACTGTCATGCCGCTTACTATATTTAGTGCCGTGACTCCCGGCTGACTCCTCGTAGCGCAGCGGGGGGCTCTTCATCACCAGCAAGATGCGCTCCCTCTACGAGTGCGCTGAGTGCAACGCACACTCTGCACACATCTAGTTACGACCCTGAGTATAAGTCCGACTGTAATAATATAGATATTCATTATGATGACATGAAAATGACGACATGGTCATAATGTCGACATTGAACATGTCAAGACTTTCATAACCCTAGCGACAACCCTTATCCTAACCTCAACACTAACGCTAACCCAAACTCTTAAGGTGTGCACATTAATGATGCCAAAAGCCCTATTTCAGCTCTGCTATGTGCTGCTGGGGTGTTGGCAATGAAGGCGGGGTGAGGAGGGGATGTATACCTGGGTGCTGCTGGTGCTAGTAGTGAGTGCGGGTATAGGTGTGTCTTTGTGCTGCTGGGGTGTCGGCAGTGAAGGTGGGGAGGGGGTGTATGTCTGGATGCTGCTGGGATGTTAGTAGTGAATGTGGGTATAGGTGTGTCTTTGTGCTGCTGAGGTGTTGGCAGTGCAGCTGGTGAGAGGATGTATGTCTGGATGCTGCTGGGGTTCTAGTAGTCAGTGTGGGTATAGGTGTGTCTTTGTGCTGCTGGGGTGTCAGCAGTGAAGGTGAAGAGGGGATGTATGTCTGGATGCTGCAGAGGTTCTAGTAGTCAGTGTGGGTATAGGTGTGTCTTTGTGCTGCTGGGGTGTCAGCAGTGAAGGTGGGGAGGGGGTGTATATCTGGATGCTGCTGGGATGTTAGTAGTGAATGTTGGTATAGGTGTGTGTTTGAGCTGCTGGGGTGTCAGCAGTGAAGGTGAAGAGGGGATGTATGTCTGGATGCTGCTGGGGTTCTAGTAGTGAGTGTGGGTATAGGTGTGTCTTTGTGCTGCTGGGGTGTCGGCAGTAAAGGTGGGGAAGGGGTGTATGTCTTGATGCTGCTGGGGTTCTAGTAGTGAGTGTGGGTATAGGTGTGTCTTTGTGCTGCTGGGGTATCGGCAGTAAAGGTGGGGAAGGGGTGTATGTCTGGATGCTGCTGGGGTTCTAGTAGTGAGTGTGGGTATAGGTGTGTCTTTGTGCTGCTGGGGTGTCGGCAGTGCAGGTGGTGTGGGGAATGTATGTCTGTGTGCTTCTAGGGTGCTAGTAGGAAATGTGGGTATGGGTGTGTCTTTGTGCTGCTGAGGTGTTGGCAGTGCAGCTGGCGGGGTGGTGAGAGGATGTATGTCTGGATGCTGCTGGGGTTCTAGTAGTGAGTGTGGGTATAGGTGTGTCTTTGTGCTGCTGGGGTGTCGGCAGTGAAGGTGGCATGGGGAATGTATGTCTGTGTGCTTCTAGGGTGCTAGTAGGGAATGTGGGTATGGGTGTGTCTTTGTGCTGCTGAGGTGTTGGCAGTGCAGCTGGCGGGGTGGTGGGAGGATGTATGTCTGGATGCTGCTGGGGTTCTAGTAGTGAGTGTATAGGTGTGTCTTTGTGCTGCTGGGGTGTCGGCAGTGAAGGTGGCGTGGGGAATGTATGTCTGTGTGCTTCTAGGGTGCTAGTAGGGAATGTGGGTATGGGTGTGTCTTTGTGCTGCTGAGGTGTTGGCAGTGCAGCTGGCGGGGTGGTGAGAGGATGTATGTCTGGATGCTGCTGGGGTTCTAGTAGTGAGTGTGGGTATAGGTGTGTCTTTGTGCTGCTGGGGTATCGGCAGTAAAGGTGGGGAAGGGGTGTATGGCTGGGTGCTGCTGGGGTTCTAGTAGTGAGTGTGGGTATGGGTGTGTCTTTGTGCTGCTGGGGTGTCGGCAGTGAAGGTGGCGTGGGGAATATATGTCTGTGTGCTTCTAGGGTGCTAGTAGGGAATGTGGGTATGGGTGTGTCTTTGTGCTGCTGAGGTGTTGGCAGTGCAGCTGGCGGGGTGGTGAGAGGATGTATGTCTGGATGCTGCTGGGGTTCTAGTAGTGAGTGTGGGTATAGGTGTGTCTTTGTGCTGCTGGGGTATCGGCAGTAAAGGTGGGGAAGGGGTGTATGGCTGGGTGCTGCTGGGGTTCTAGTAGTGAGTGTGGGTATAGGTGTGTCTTTGTGCTGCTGGGGTGTCGGCAGTGAAGGTGGCGTGGGGAATGTATGTCTGTGTGCTTCTAGGGTGCTAGTAGGGAATGTGGGTATGGGTGTGTCTTTGTGCTGCTGAGGTGTTGGCAGTGCAGCTGGCGGGGTGGTGAGAGGATGTATGTCTGGATGCTGCTGGGGTTCTAGTAGTGAGTGTGGGTATAGGTGTGTCTTTGTGCTGCTGGGGTGTCGGCAGTAAAGGTGGCGTGGGGAATGTATGTCTGTGTGCTTCTAGGGTGCTTTTAGAGAATGTGGGTATGGGTGTGTCTTTGTGCTGCTGAGGTGTTGGCAGTGCAGCTGGCGGGGTGGTGAGAGGATGTATGTCTGGATGCTGCTGGGGTTCTAGTAGTGAGTGTGGGTATAGGTGTGTCTTTGTGCTGCTGGGGTATCGGCAGTAAAGGTGGGGAAGGGGTGTATGGCTGGGTGCTGCTGGGGTTCTAGTAGTGAGTGTGGGTATAGGTGTGTCTTTGTGCTGCTGGGGTGTCGGCAGTGAAGGTGGCGTGGGGAATATATGTCTGTGTGCTTCTAGGGTGCTAGTAGGGAATGTGGGTATGGGTGTGTCTTTGTGCTGCTGAGGTGTTGGAAGTGCAGCTGGCGGGGTGGTGAGAGGATGTATGTCTGGATGCTGCTGGGGTTCTAGTAGTGAGTGTGGGTATAGGTGTGTCTGTGTGCTGTTTGGGTGTTAATAATGAATGTGGGTTAGTGGAGTGTGTGTCTGAGTGCTGCTGGGATTTAGGTGTTGGTAGTGAATGTGTGTGTGTGTGTGTGGGGGGGGGGGAATTAGGGTGGCACTAACAACTATTATGCCTCCTCTGTACTTACTGTACACTCCTGATTGGGAATGGAGGTGTTTTTTAGAAGGGGGTTGACTGACTGGGAGATATTCTTGAAACTACATGTGGTGGAAAGCCCTGTGACATCAGTACACATGCTAATGCAATTTACAATGTACAATATGAGGAGCAGAGAAAGGCTGTGTCCCTGCACTGGACAAAACGAGATGCAGGGGCTACTACCAGAATGATGGACCCTCATCAGAAGGGTGTAGTATGGTAGTCCGGCGGTCGGGCTCCCAGCAACCAGCATACCGGCGCCTGGAGCCCGACCGCCGGCTTACCGACAGTGTGGCAAGCGCAAATGAGCCCCTTGCGGGCTCGCTGCGCTCGCCGCCATGCTATTTTATTCTCCCTCCAGGGGGGTCGTGGACATCCATGAGGGAGAATAAGTGTCGGTATGCCGGCTGTCGGGATTCCGGCGCCGGTATACTGTGCGCCGGGATCCCGACAGCCGGCATACTGAAGACCACCCCATCAGAAGATGTGATAATGCTTTCAAATGCAATAGTTTGTGGGTGTAGCCTAGACACAATGGATATGTGTTAACTAATTGGGTACAGGGCTTGACATCCCCAGATCTAGAGACGATCTAATTATGACAAAGAATGCAAAGAGGTGACAAACACAATTCTTTGTGTGAAAGAAGGATAATATAAAACATATATTCTTGATGTGTTGAAACTGCAAGTTACTTGAAAGACATTGGTCTTGCCCTTATATATGAGTATTAATTCCCGTTTGTAGTTTGTATGATCCTTTGCAAAAGTTTATATCAATCTTGGAACAATACAACTAATCAAGTGTTCAAACAGAGCAGTGGGAAAGGAGATTTGTCATCCAATCACAAGCCAACTGTATCACATCCAACCTATCATGATGCAGCTCAGTTGCCACACTGTTGCAGATCCCCATGGGGATCAATAAAGTACAGGTCAATAAAGTACAAAAGTACTCAGATCAATAAAGTTCAAAAGTACAGTGGCATCATGCACATAGGGGAGGGATTCATTTGAGAGAAGAAACGTTTTGTCACTTCTTGATCCCAAAGGTGAAAAAAAAACTTTTCAGGTATTTCATACTACAGTATGTGACTTTTTTTTTATGTCACTTTAATATTGGCTATTTGCTTATATTATTAGCCATTAACTGCACCTAAAGATGCCCTACAGTGTCATTTCATGGTTATACTGACAGGAAGTCTCTACCCATTCATCCCTCTACAATTACGGTTAATGTTATCTCCATAAAACAAGCTGCAATTGAGGTTTCATGGTCCTTTAAGCTATTTACTTAAGGAAAATTAAGTAACACTATGTTGTTCTTCTGTTTTATTTGTTATTACATTGCCATATATGTGCTATAACACATTTTAATATTATTTTATTGCTTTGCAAAGCTGAGTTATCCTCCCTGACAACACTCAGGGTGCCAGTGGCTTTGCTCTACAAACATAGGAGCACCTTGTCCCAGACCAGATAATTGACATTGTGAGGCGTCAGGACACTGTGACACCACACATATCCTCTCCTACACTATGTTCCTGGGCAGGGTGACTGCCAAAGAACCGGCTCTGATGTACCTGGGAGATCTGGAGTTCTTACCAAGACACTGTGTACTCAGATCACCTCAGGGTACGTGAGGAAAGAATGAGGATAGTGTTATACCTTAATGAGTTGGTGGATAGAGATCAAAGACCTGTCTGCGTAAACGCATATAGCTATATATAGACATGTATTTATTAAAGACCTATGTAACCAAAGTATGAATGTATTCTAGAGATCCTGGCTTATTCTAGATTGACTAGTGTTGGGTTTATGAAAGTGTAATAATTTCAATAATGTATAATAACATATATAGGGGGGAATTCAAATGTTTGAAAAGCCGGTGGGCTGTCTGTTTTTTCCTAGGAAAAAAACAGACACCCAACTGACTTTTCAAACAATTGAATATCCCCCAAAGTGTATAATAATTCTACACAATATAATTATACTATAATTCCATAGCAGTACATAAAGAGATGTGCGGATTCAGATTTACTCGGTTCTTAACACCAAAATTAACGCGAGTTCGGATTTATCCGGATTTTTCTTATTGGCTCAAACATGTCACTCAATTGAATCAATTATATGCCGTTTTGAGATCCAGGTAAATCCGGGTAAATCATAACACGCACGTCGTTAATAAAAAGAGTAATATATCTATTGATAACATTTCAATAATCCCAACAAATCTTTGGTAAAGCATACATATATTTACTTTTCTTCCCATGTCTGTATTTATTAATAACCTGAATGGGAACAGCTGATATTTTTAACTGTAATCCCAATATGGAACAGATATTCATGGAAATGGTATAATGTGTGTTCTTTTCATAAGTAATCATTAAAGGATTGCCCACACCCCCAACTGAGAAGAATGGCACAGGATTGGATGGGAGACCAGACCACCTGACTCTCCTGGTCTTTGGCCCATTACATACCTCACTGCTACCGGGCCAATCTTCACGTGACCAGAAAGTCTTAAGGGGGGTACTCACAGAGCAATAATCTAAGCAATCTGACTAGATTGCTTAGATATTAAGCATGATCGCTCCGTGTGTACCCCCTACAGCGATAGCGATGCGCAGCCCCGCGTATCGCTATCGCTGGTGCTATCTAGCAATCTAGCAGGTCGCTCATTTCACCCGCTGGGTGAAATGAGCGCCCCCCCCCCCCCCGTCTCCCCCCGCAAGCTCAGCACACATCTCTCCCACATGAGCCCGTGAATACGGGCCTTTAGCCAAACTTCTTTAACGTTTAATTGAGGCATCACTGACAGGATTGTTAGTCAGTAAGAAGAGCTATTTTGAATAATGAGTATTTAAATTAATTACTGTTTCTATATGTACACCTAAGAGAAATCATTAAGGAAAACTGACAGCTGTAGCAGTTTTTAAATGAGGATTGTCCTATATTCAGCATAACAGCAAACATTCCACATATGTCACGTAGAACAGTGAGTGAAGGGTATTTTTATCTATTTTATTTATTATTTGAAGCCTCGTTAACTATCTACGTAGTCTCATCAGGGCTTTGGTATGGGCCAGTAGCAGTAACTATCTGTAGGGTGTAGTTTATTTTTCTAAATGAAGTATGAGTGTATTTTAAAATGTTCAACTGTATTTTTGAGTTCTCATTTAACCTGGAAGTCAAATTCTGAAAATCTTCTTATTTGGCTTGGAAAGTCATTCTCCACACAAATGGCTTAAAAATCTCATTTTACTCTCCAAGCCCAGCCAAAAAATTCACTTTTCACCACCCTAAAAAATCTTTTTGGCAGAAGACTACTATAATAAAAATGTGTTATCCTAAACATATTGAGAAATTATTGTTCTTACTACAAAAATAGTAAGCAACAGTTACTGTATTTTTATGTTCAAATACTCCTTGACTTCTGCCTGATTCAGTTCTTCTATAAATTGTTTATTTTTAAAAGAAATTATTTTCACCTTTGACCTAACAAGAATGTTATTTCAGTAACTGAGGCAAATAACACATTTGCATGCACACTTGTATGAAATTGTCCAGTGTGTACGCATAATGGGGGTCATTCCGAGATGATCTATGTTAAATTTAGCACAGCTACAATCATTAACACTGACATGCGGGGGGACGCCCAGCACAGGGCTATCCCGCCCCACATGTCAGTCTCGCCCCCCCCCCCACAGAAGTGCAAAGGCATCGCACAGCGGCGATGCCTTTGCGCTTCAAGAGTAGCTCCCGACCAGCGCAGCTTTAGAGTGCTGGCCGGGAGCTACTCATCGGTCCCCGGCCCGCATCGGCTACATGTGACGTCATGCAGCCGCTGCGGGCCGCCCCCATTCGGTACGGCCACGCCTGCGTTGGGCGGACTGCGCCCATGAAACGGCGGGCAAACGCCGCCATTCCACACCCCCCGCCCAGCGACCGCCTCTGCCTGTCAATCAGGCAGAGGCGATCGTAGCGGCCCGGCGGCCTTTGGCCGTCTGCATACGCCGGTGCACTGCAGTGCCGGCGCATGCTCAGTTCTGACCCGATCGCACCGCTGCGATAAACTGCAGCGTGCAATCGGGTCAGAATGACCCCCTATATCGTCAATGATGCATGCTCCCAAGAATCATCAACAACATCCCCTGTCGTCCGTACATGCATGTCAATCAGGGAATGTTGTAGACAATACCGTGCTGCCAAATGCAGCATGGCTCCCACTCCCTCCCACCCACCCCTGTTCATTTGCGGCATCGGCAAGTGTGTATGCACTTGCTGATGCTGTCAGCCCGCCGGGGCCCACCACAAATGATATCGCTGGGTACACACTTATTGTCTAGTGTGTACACAACTTAACACTGTGTTACATCTTCTTTTAGTTAAAAATAAAGGCAAGCATCACTTAAATCACTCTAATTTTAACATGGAGATTAGGGTGAGGATATTATTGATACTAGGCAAAGTCCTTTGAGAGCAGATTCGGTACTTTCTAAAACCTAATATATGACCTTTGTGCATGCCTACTAATTATGACTTCAATTATTGTACATATAGACATCATGAGGAGTAAAAAGCTGACAGCATTCATTTTATAAAAACACTTGGTATTTAGCAGACTTGGTTAATCCATAGTGCTACATTCTGCATGTTATGTCTGTAATAACGATCATTAGATATGATGGCTCAGTCCATACACAGAGCTCATACAGCCTGGCCACTAGTAAGGGCTTCTCAAAACCCTATGGGGCAGATGTATTAAACCTGGAGAAGTGATAAAGCAGTGATAAGTGCAAGGTGATAACGCACCAGCCAATCAGGTCCAATATGTAAATTGACATTTAGGAGCTGATTGGCTGGTGCATTATCACCTTCCACTTATCACTGCTTTATCACTTCTCCAGGCTTAATACATCGGCCCCTATGTTTCCTATCTTCAGTCAGTTGTGTTTGCAGCACTCTCTCCCTTCGGGCAGTTTCCATGGTAACTGTGTCCATGGTTATAAGTGCAAACTGGTTAAGGGGAGAATGTAGAAAGCACAGGTGGATTCTCTGCAATGTTCTACTAGGAGCATGGATCTCTGCCAGCAATATATATAGTCTTTGTAGTGTTTAGCAGTCCTGCAAGACTAAACATACAGAATACAGGTTGAGTCTCCCTTATCCAAAATGCTTGGGACCAGAGGTATTTTGGATATGGGATTTTTCCGTATTTTGGAATAATTGCATACCATAATGAGATATCATGGTGATGGGACCTAAATCTAAGCACAGAATGCATTTATGTTACATATACACCTTATACACACAGCCTGAAGGTAATTTTAGCCAATATTTTTTATAACTTTGTGCATTAAACAAAGTGTGTCTACATTCACACAATTCATTTATGTTTCATATACACCTTATACACACAGCTTGAAGGTCATTTAATACAATATTTTTAATAACTTTGTGTATTAAACAAAGTTTGTGTACATTGAGCCATCAAAAAACAAAGGTTTCACTATCTCACTCTCCCTCAAAAAAGTCCGTATTTCGGAATATTCCGTATTTCGGAATATTTGGATATGGGATACTCAACCTGTATATACATTTGACAAAAACTACAGTCTAATGAACGTAGCAGTAGATTTAATATAAAATATGTTGATCAAAAACATGTCACAGTCATAATCACCAAGATCTTCCCCTAAGCTCCTGATACAGAGATGGATGGAAATTGGGCAAATGTAATATGCATACAGTATATTACACAGTTGCGCCCATATTGCTGTGATTCCGCCCGTAAACGTACACTTGGTCATCATTATCAGTCTGCACCTATACCAGCCCTGCACTTGGAAAAAAATATGTCTAACAAATATGCTTATATTATGTGTTTACGTGACAATGTGCTGCTAGAACCCAGTTATGCCTCTTCAGTGGACAGTGGAAATGAGATAAAAGTACGTATGACCCCACATTGCCCGCATTTGTCTGGGCACTCAATGAACATTCGCTGTATGATAACTTGCAAGACACATGTGATTGGTAGAGAGCGCAGATACTCTGGTCAGTGGGCATGGATTGCCTGTGGCTTCTACAACCTTTTTTTAATCAAATAGTTTAATGCAATATTCACAGCAACATAACAAAAGTAAACTTAAAACTGGGAATTACTAAAGTTACCTATACGTTTAGTACCAGATTCACCAAAAATATGTGAAGCTTTGTTGAATTTGACATTTTAAAGCTGACATTCATAGAGATAATCAGCGGCGGCTGCAACGCCGACCAAAGACTGCAGGGGGGAGCTGGCCAGCACATATAAACATACATGTAAAATTGTATGTAATATATGTGCTGACTGCCTTACCCAGGCATCAGCAGCCACTGCAGCACATGTGGGAGACAGGTACACACTGCTCAGCCTGTCTATCTTCAATAAGCCCACCCCCAGACTCCCATTGGCTGGTTTCACAGGAGTCTGGGGGCGGGCTTATTGAAGATAGGCTGAGCACTATGTGCCTGTCTCCCATGCTACGGCAGCTGCTGATTCCTGGATAAGGAAGCCAGCACATATGTTACATACAAATTTACATATATGTTTATACGTGCTGGCCGACTTCCCCTGCAGCCTTTGGTCGGCGCAGCAGCTGTCGCTGGAGATAACCAGCAGCATTTTGATGAATTTTGTCCACTGTGTTTTACAAGGGACCGGTAGGATATGCCGATATTCAAAATATTGACATTCAGAATGTCAATATGAGAATGTCGACTTGTTCGTAACATCAGCATTGATCATGTTGATATTCATAACGTAGACACTGACGAAAAGGTCGACATATCATCCATCCGGAAGGTCACTTAACTGGTCCCAGTGCCAGCGGCATATCCAGAGGCGGCTTCCAGGACCCATTGGTCATGTGATCATTAGTTACGGTGAAGTTATATGATGGAGTGGCGTTCCGCTTAATACAATCCTCCGATCCCTAATCTCTACCCCTATCCCTCTCCTAGTGTCTATTTCTAACCCTAATGTCGACATTCTGACAATGTTGGATTTCACATGTCGACACTTTATTGAATGTTGACATGTTATTATAGACCTAACGATTACATCCAATTTTACAACGTAAAACAAGTATGAAGAACACATTGCTGCAAAACTTTAAATCTAAAGTAATAAAAAAAAATCTAAAATGTGAACACAATTGAGTCCTATCAAAATGCAATTATGGACAACTTAAGATATGAAAACTCTCCATTAAAGAATATTTCAATATCATCTTAAAATCACACTGGAATTCTTGCAAAGTTACATTCAGATCCATGGCATGTGTTTGCCGAGAGACTATGATGAATATCTTGTAGCGATATTTTGGCAGGATATTTACCACCAGTTTAGGATGAGAGAGATATAACTGTTTAATTGCGCAGTTTCCCATTCCGCCTGTTACAGAAATACATACTGTGCATGTGTCTGTGCCTGGTTATTGTCAATGCACATCCTACTTTTTAAAGAATCTGTGCTTAACCCTTCTGCTGCCAAACCGCTGCAACTAGTGTAACAAGGATTTCCACTGCCAGTTCTAAGAACATTCACTGGAAAGGGATTACTCTCTTGTGGTTTTATGCTCTTGGATCCTGTAGTGTTTGAGCCCTTTCCAAGATTTCATTCCTACAGTTAGGTCACAGATTTTATGATGTGCAGTTTCAAATGTCAAACAGATTGGGAGCGGTGGTTAATGGCTATCAGAATTTTAAAAACATTATTAATCATTTGAGAGGAAAAAAAATAAAAATTAAGTGGTAGTTTAGACTAGAAACATTTAATTACTGAATTGTTATTTGTCACGGTTGTGATTGCTTATAGGCAGTTATTCATATCAAGAAATATTGGTGGGCCATAGTGTTTTTCTAAGCCATGCATTCAGAGGTGTTGTCGCTTACAATGGCAGGATAGACAGGACAAATAAATAAATACTATTATCATATGTATTACTGAAAAATGACTGATCAGTTAATTTTTTAAAGTTTGCTATTCATACTTGCCGACTTCATGGCTGCTCAGCCAGGTCGGCTCAGCAGGGGGGCTGCCAGTGGCGTGACGTGAAGAGGGGGCGGGCCAGAGGCAGAACGGAGCGTGGCTGCGGGATCGTGTCATGTAAGCCACGCCACCGCTGTGTAATGGCGCTATTACCGGCATTATACAGCAGGGGGCGTGGCTATGATGACGCAATTCAACAAGAATCGCGTCATCGCCTGCCTGGACCGCCCACTTTACTTGCAAAGCGGGCGGCCAGGCAGGGGGGACCCCTGAAAGCTGGAGCCCTGCCTGCTCTTCCGGGGGGCCGGGAGGGTCACCCGATTTTCGTGAGCCTCCCAGCCATTCCGGGAGAGTAGGCAAGCATGTTGCTATTCCATGTCTTTATTATTTCATAAATGTATTATGTGTGCACTTTTTATTTACTCTTTTGTATAAGAACCATTTGGCCCATCAAGTCTGCCCTTTTAGGGTGCGGTTATTAGGGATAGGTGTTAGAATTGTTTTAGGGGTTTGGGTTAGATGTTAGTGTTAATAAAACAATTCTTCCTCTTTATTTATTTAATTTAGAACATAGATTGATGCTGCCATTATAGATAGTATGATGTAATACAGAGGTTATTATTATATAAGGGGCTTAATATATTTCATTGCATGCATGTTAGTATAGCATAACCGGGGCAAGAGAAGGTGGAATTATAATGGAGAAGTTCTATGTGTAAAATGGGGAGATCAAACCTGACCTTTAGAAATATTATCCTATTGCAGTGTACAGGCAAACCTATCATTACATACCTATCATTACATACAAACGTATCTAACGGTATAACCAAATATATACATACAAATATGGAAAATACAGGTAGCAAAATACCGCAGATGTAACATAGCAGGGCCAGATTAGCAGTGCCGAAGCCACCAGCTGTGAGGGGGGGGGTTTGGAGTGAAGGGAGCAGGGGCCATGCTGGCAATATTGCCCGTCGGGAATACATGCACGGCCAGTGGGTGATATTGCTGATGACGCACGGGAGCTCGCATCATCAGCAACATAATGCATACACACTAGGCGATACCATGAACCATGTGACATAAGGGTCACTTCGTTCACTTCATCGTGTAGTGTGTACCCGGCATAACGTTAATTTTAATATCCGAATACTAGAAAGTTATATTGCAAAAGTCACAAAATTAAAGATCAGGGAACTATAATAAAAAAGTGAAAAAATCTTTGGATGCATCAGCAAGTAAATACAAAAATAATATCACATATATGGGGGAGATTTATAAAACCTTCTATAACACAAATGTGGAGGAGCAACCAATTAGGTTTTAAATATTTTCAAGAGAAAAATTGTAGTGGAAATTAGTGATGAGCGGGTTCGGTTCCTCGGAATCCGAACCCGCCCGAACTTCAGGTTTTTTTTACACGGGGCCGAGCGACTCGGATCTTCCCGCCTTGTTCGGTTAACCCGAGCGCGCCCGAACGTCATCATCCCGCTGTCGGATTCTCGCGAGGCTCGGATTCTATCGCGAGACTCGGATTCTATATAAGGAACCGCGCGTCGCCGCCATTTTCACACGTGCATTGAGATTGATAGGGAGAGGACGTGGCTGGCGTCCTCTCCGTTTAGACTAGAGTACTAGAGAGAGACACAAATTTTGGGGAGCATATTATTAGGAGGAGTACTACTTGCTGCTGATAGTGTGACCAGTGACCACCAGTTTAATTAATCCGTTCTCTGCCTGAAAAAAACGATACACAGTCACATACCATATCTGTGCTCAGCCCAGTGTGCTGCATCATATGTAATACTGTATATCATTATCTGACTGTGCTGAGTGCTCACTGCTCACACAGCTTAATTGTGGGGGAGACTGGGGAGCAGTTATAGCAGGAGTACATATTTTAAGTACAGTGAGTGCACACTTTTGCTGCCAGAGTGCCACTGCCAGTGTGACTGACCAGTGACCACTGACCACCAGTATTGTGATTGTCTGCTGACCACCAGTATATTGTGATTGTCTGCCTGAAAAAGTTAAACACTCGTCGTGTGGTGTTTTTATAAACGCATTCTGCAGACAGTGTCCAGCAGGTCCGTCATTACATAATATATAACTGTCCGGCTGCAGTACTAGTGTGATATATATATATATTTTAATTTTATCTCATTATCATCCAGTCTATATTAGCAGCAGACACAGTACGGTAGTCCACGGCTGTAGCTACCTCTGTGTCGGCAGTCGCTCGTCCATCCATAATTGTATACCACCTACCCGTGTTTTTTTTTTTTTTCTATCTTCTTGATACTAGTAGCTTACTTTAGGAGTCTGCAGTGCTGAGTCTGACAGACAGTGTCCAGCAGGTCCGTCATTACATAATATATACCTGTCCGGCTGCAGTACTAGTGTGATATATATATATTTTAATTTTATCTCATTATCATCCAGTCTATATTAGCAGCAGACACAGTACGGTAGTCCACGGCTGTAGCTACCTCTGTGTCGGCAGTCGCTCGTCCATCCATAATTGTATACCACCTACCCGTGGTTTTTTTTTTTTTCTATCTTCTTGATACTAGTAGCTTACTTTAGGAGTCTGCAGTGCTGACAGACAGTGTCCAGCAGGTCCGTCATTACATAATATATACCTGTCCGGCTGCAGTACTAGTGTGATATATATATATATTTTAATTTTATCTCATTATCATCCAGTCTATATTAGCAGCAGACACAGTACGGTAGTCCACGGCTGTAGCTACCTCTGTGTCGGCAGTCGCTCGTCCATCCATAATTGTATACCACCTACCCGTGGTTTTTTTTTTCTATCTTCTTGATACTAGTAGCTTACTTTAGGAGTCTGCAGTGCTGAGTCTGACAGACAGTGTCCAGCAGGTCCGTCATTACATAATATATACCTGTCCGGCTGCAGTACTAGTGTGATATATATATATATATTTTAATTTTATCTCATTATCATCCAGTCTATATTAGCAGCAGACACAGTACGGTAGTCCACGGCTGTAGCTACCTCTGTGTCGGCAGTCGCTCGTCCATCCATAATTGTATACCACCTACCCGTGTTTTTTTTTTTTTCTATCTTCTTGATACTAGTAGCTTACTTTAGGAGTCTGCAGTGCTGACAGACAGTGTCCAGCAGGTCCGTCATTACATAATATATACCTGTCCGGCTGCAGTACTAGTGTGATATATATATATATTTTAATTTTATCTCATTATCATCCAGTCTATATTAGCAGCAGACACAGTACGGTAGTCCACGGCTGTAGCTACCTCTGTGTCGGCAGTCGCTCGTCCATCCATAATTGTATACCACCTACCCGTGGTTTTTTTTTCTATCTTCTTGATACTAGTAGCTTACTTTAGGAGTCTGCAGTGCTGACAGACAGTGTCCAGCAGGTCCGTCATTACATAATATATACCTGTCCGGCTGCAGTACTAGTGTGATATATATATATATTTTAATTTTATCTCATTATCATCCAGTCTATATTAGCAGCAGACACAGTACGGTAGTCCACGGCTGTAGCTACCTCTGTGTCGGCAGTCGCTCGTCATCCATAAGTATACTAGTATCCATCCATCTCCATTGTTTACCTGAGGTGCCTTTTAGTTGTGCCTATTAAAATATGCGTCATGTGCTGTTTGGGGAGTATTTTTTTGAAGGGCCATCCTGCGTGACACTGCAGTGCCACTCCTAGATGGGCCAGGTGTTTGTGTCGGCCACTAGGGTCGCTTATCTTACTCACACAGCTACCTCATTGCGCCTCTTTTTTTCTTTGCGTCATGTGCTGTTTGGGGAGTGTTTTTTGGAAGGGCCATCCTGCGTGACACTGCAGTGCCACTCCTAGATGGGCCAGGTGTTTGTGTCGGCCACTAGGGTCGCTTAGCTTACTCACACAGCTACCTCATTGCGCCTCTTTTTTTCTTTGCATCATGTGCTGTTTGGGGAGTGTTTTTTGGAAGGGCCATCCTGCGTGACACTGCAGTGCCACTCCTAGATGGGCCAGGTGTTTGTGTCGGCCACTAGGGTCGCTTAGCTTACTCACACAGCTACCTCATTGCGCCTCTTTTTTTCTTTGCGTCATGTGCTGTTTGGGGAGTGTTTTTTGGAAGGGCCATCCTGCGTGACACTGCAGTGCCACTCCTAGATGGGCCAGGTGTTTGTGTCGGCCACTTGGGTCGCTTAGCTTAGTCATCCAGCGACCTCGGTGCAAATTTTAGGACTAAAAATAATATTGTGAGGTGTGAGGTATTCAGAATAGACTGAAAATGAGTGGAAATTATGTTTTTTGAGGTTAATAATACTTTGGGATCAAAATGACCCCCAAATTCTATGATTTAAGCTGTTTTTTAGGGTTTTTTGAAAAAAACACCCGAATCCAAAACACACCCGAATCCGACAAAAAAAATTCGGTGAGGTTTTGCCAAAACGCGGTCGAACCCAAAACACGGCCGCGGAACCGAACCCAAAACCAAAACACAAAACCCGAAAAATTTCAAGTGCACATCTCTAGCACTGGAAACGCTATTGTCAGTAAATGGAAATTGCCTATTATATTACGCCTTTGAGCTAAGCAACAACTTTTTATTTACTGGTGTGAAATATTTCACAGTGTGCTAAGCAACTGGGCATGACCAGGTAAATTGTATTTGACTAATTTCATATAATGTCTATTACAGTAGTATCACATAAGGCTGTAATAAAATTCAATCTACAGCTTAAGCACCCACCCAAGATTTAAAATACTGAATAACCAAATGTGTACCCCTCAGTCTTACAAGTTTAGCAACAAACTTTCAGTACCATACTTGGTTCTTAATTACTAAGGGCATAATTGAGATCTGATGGCAGCAGTAAATTTGTTAGCTAATGGGCAAAACCATGTGTAATGCAGGGAGGGCAGATAGAACATGTGCAGAGAGAGTTAGATTTGGGTGGGGTGTGGTAAAACTGAAATCTAAATTGCAGTGTAAAAATAAAGCAGCCAGTATTTACCCTGCACAGAAACAATATAACCCACCCAAATCTAACTCTCTCTGCAAATCTTATATCTGCCGCCATGCAGTGCACATGGGGGGCCATTCCGAGTTGTTCGCTCGCAAGCTGCTTTTAGCAGCTTTGCACATGCTAAGCCGCCGCCTACTGGGAGTGAATCTTAGCTTATCAAAATTGCGAACGAAAGATTCGCAAAATAGCGAATAGACACACAGTTTCTGAGTAGCTCCACACTTACTCGGCATCTGCGATCAGTTCAGTGTTTGCCGTTCCTGGTTTGACGTCACAAACACACCCAGCGTTCGCCCAGACACTCCTCCGTTTCTCCAGCCAGTCCCGCGTTTTTCCCAGAAACTGTAGCGTTTTTTCACACACTCCCAGAAAACGGCCAGTTTCCGCCCAGAAACACCCACTTCCTGTCAATCACATTATGATCACCAGAACGAAGAAAAAACCTCGTAATGCCGTGAGTAAAATATCTAACTGCATAGCAAATTTACTTGGCGTAGTCGCACTGCGGACATTGCGCATGCGCATTAGCGACTAATCGCTCCGTTGCGATAAAAAAATACAGAGCGAACAACTCGGAATGACCCCCATGGTTTTGCCCATTAGCGAACAAATTTGCTGCTGAGATCAGATCTGAATTACCCCCTTAGAATGGAACCTCGCCTCTCGCCTGCATTGCAGATCGTCTTTCAACAGCAAAGTCAACACAGAGGTAGTTACCATGGTTGCAAAGAAATGGACCTGAAACATTTATTCATACAGTATTTCCAGATTCAGATGCACTTAAAATTGGCTATATTAACCATCCAGAAAACAATGATTGCTTTGCTTGTCTCTAACATGTCTTTAGTTACTGACAGTCATATTATTAAATGAATCATTAGGGCATAACTATCTTTAAACAGGTTGTACTGACCAGCACAAATATTATCTTATTGCAGTGTACAGGCAAACTGTACTGTATCTAGCAATAGTTACTTTCTGTGGCTAGACACCACAGTCAACACTTCAACTCTTGTACTGTTGATATAAATATTATTATACTGTGGAGCAGCTGCCACCTCTGTAGTTTTTCTTTATCAGCTTAGATGTGTGCATCAGGCTATATAATAGCGTTGGGTATGGGATGTGGCAGCCAGGATCCCAGCGGTCAGCATACCAACGCCGGGATCCCAGCCGCTAGAATGCCGGCAGGGTGATGAGCACAACGAAGCCCCTTTGCGGACTCGGTGGCTCTATTCCCACTCGATGGGTGTCGTGGACACCCACGAGTGGGAATAGCCCCTGTTAGCCGGGATTCTGGCTGGCGGCATTGTCAGTGGTCCGGATTCCGGCGTCGGTATCCTGACCATCGGGATCCTGACTGTCGGCAATGTAACTTCATCCCATATATGGGATGGTGTAATGGTTAGCATTACGGCCTCACAGCACTGAGGTCATGGGTTCGATTCCCACCATGGCTCTAATTGTGTGGAGTTTGTATATTCTCCCCGTACTTGTGTGAGTTTCCTCCGGGTACTCCAGTTTCCTCCCACAATCCCAAAATATCCTGGTAGGTTATTTGGCTCCCAACGAGAGGAACCCTAGCATGATATGTGCGTGTACGTGTGGTAGGAAACATAGATTGTAAGCTCCACTAGGGCAGGGACTGATATGAATGGCCAAATAATCTCTGTAAAGCTCTGCGGAATATGTGTACGCTGTATAAAGAACTGGTAATAACAAATAATATAAAATAATATATGTAAGTGGGATAGCAATACTAATAGGACTATTCTACATAGGGGCTGATGCATAGTGAGTACAGGTTGAGTATCCCTTATCCAAAATGCTTGGGACCAGAGGTATTTTGGATATGGGATTTTTCCGTATTTTGGAATAATTGCATAACATAATGAGATATCATGGTGATGGAACCCAAGTCTAAGCACAGAATGCATTAATGTTTCATATACACCTTATACACACAGCCTAAAGGTAATTTTAGCAAATATTTTTTGTAACTTTGTGCATTGAACAAAGTGTGTCTACATTCACACAATTAATTTATGTTTCATATACACCTTATACACACAGCCTGAAGGTCATTTAATACAATATTTTTAATAACTGTGTGTATTAAACAAAGTTTGTGTACATTAAGCCATCAAAAAACAAAGGTTTCACTATCTCATTGTCACGCAAAAAAGTCCGTATTTCGGAATATTCCGTATTTCGGAATATTTGGATATGGGATACTCAACCTGTATTACAAAACTGATTGCGTAGCGTATCGAGCATGATTTGGCTGTACTTACAGTCAGAAATAATTACACGCACGCGCAGGTGCACAGACCCACACACAGGTGGCATTTAGCAAACCTTATGACCGCAAAAGTGGTAACGCTCTTTCTTATGCAAGGAAACGTTCAGTACGAATTCGGCTCATGTATTCCCAGCTGTTAGGACTGGAGGCATATCTTTAGAACGTTCTACAGGTCAAGCAGGAGTGCACACTGATGATAGATGACTTGCCATAAACTAGATGCAGAGACATATGCATCTCAATACTGTAGCTGTACATACGTGCATGTTATGATTAGGGCCATCCTCACATATAGGCACACTGGGCAGATGCCCAAGACACCACAATTCCAGGGGTTTTCAAACAGAGCAGGGCTGGTGCTTCCGGAGCTTCTTGAGAGGCAGGTAGAAAATGCTACCCAGCCACTATGGTTGTGAATTACACACAATCAGAGTGGCCAGGCAATATTCTCTACCTGCCTCTTAGCCTGCAGCCCGAATGAGTGAATGGCTGTGAGATTGCTGACTGGTGGATGGCTGGAACTATCCACCAATCAGAGTGCTGGCAGCCATTCATTGAATGGAAGCATGTGGAGAGACTGCAAGGGGATGAGGAGGGTAAAGTTTTTAATTTTTATAAATGTATTCCCATGAATACACTGTTAAGACGGCCCTAGTTATGTATTATAGTTCATCGACTCCGTGAGTGTACAGTCATGCAGCAATGGCCCTGTAACTGAGACGCTGGATGTTATGTGCGTGCGGAATCGCAGACGCTGCCTGAGACACACAATAAAAAACAGCCCTAACATGCCTGTATGTTGCCATCACTCCCCATTACCTCACACAAAACAGTTGCTTTTTGTCAAATTACTTGCAAATGAAATCTCAATGCATTTGTAATTTCAATGTAATCGATGTGCGTGTGCATTGCGGCTAGAATGCATGCACAGGCCACCGGAGTGGCGTGCAACTGTGAATCAGACCCGCAATGTGTACAAATACAATTTTAGGTAATACTGCCTGATATTCCATGTAGCGCGCACATATTAGGCAGCTGAACTGCAAGTCGGCTTGAGGTGCGAGTAAGTGCCGCACATACGTAACCTCCAGGTTTGCTGAATTATGGGGGTCATTCTGAATTGATCGCTCGCTAGCTAGTTTTAGCAGCCGTGCAAACGCTATGCCACTGCCCACTGGGGAGTGTATTTTAGCTTAGCAGAAGTGCGAACGCATGTGCAGCCGAGCTCTGCAAAAACAGTTTGTGCAGTTTCTGAGTAGTTCTAGACTTACTAAGCCCTTGCGATCACTTCAGCCTATTCGTGTCTGGATTTGACGTCATACACCTGCCCAGCGAACGCCCAGCCACGCCTGCGTTTTTTCAGACACGCAAGCGTTTTTGCAATCACTCCCTGAAAATGGTCAGTTGACACCCAGAAACGCCACCTTCCTGTGAATCTTCTTGCGGCCGTCAGTGCGAAGGAAATTTCGCTAGAACCTGAGTACAAACACAAATGGCTTTGTACCCGTACAGCGCGCATGCGCATTGCGGTTCATATACATGCGCAGAAATGCAGTTTTTTCACCTGCTCGCTGCGCTGTGAAAATTGGCAGTAAGCGATCAACTTGGAATGACCCCCTATGTTTGTAGCCCAAAACGGCAGCGTACAAAAATCTGCGAGTCCGGGGCGAGTTCGGGCCGCGAAGAGGATGAGTTCTGATGCTGTTGCAGGCCTTCCCAAGTTGTTGCAATGGTAAATTCGCCACCCCCGACCCCTTCAAGTTGCAATAGGACACGCTTCTTCCATCTCTAAATCTGTCCACATATATTTTACCCCCCCCCCCTCGTATCGCAACATGCTTTTGCAAACGTGCCAATTTGCCCAATCTTGCTGAACTTACTCCTAACTCTAAATGAAGCCAATGCATTTATTTATATGTATATGAAATAAACAGCATGAGGCTGATCCCCTAATATCTCCATTCTTTAAACGTTACAAATGTTCTATGTCTGAATGTAGAACTGGTCCTACAACGTATGGGGAGATGATTTGTTGTTAGGGGGAAGGAAACAAGGGAAGGAGTAGAGAAACTGGCAGGCGACGTGGGTGTGTAATGGGTCTGTGTTGCGGATAGGGCAGTAATAAATGTTTGTCTGCCTCCCTGCATGTTAAGTAAAATCATGCTTAGCATCAGGGGCAGCAGCTGCTGTCATCACCTCCATGTTTTATGGCATACACATAGAGTTGGTGATGGGGGGACAGGGACCTCACTCTGCACAGTGCTCTCCTGGGCTGGTAACCTTATTACCACTGGACGACACAGAGTATGTGCTGTTCTATTGATTACAGCCTCAATTAACCCTTTCACTAAAGTATGTTAGGCTCTTGGTTACATAATTACTAAAACAATGTATTAGTCTCTTGTATTATGTGGTCAAACCACTTCTCACTGACTTCTTATATCTTTACAATCTGCATTACCCACTATATAACCTAGGTACAGCTAATACAGCGTATTTAAAGTTTAAAAGATGAAGGGATTTTCATTACCCTAAGTACAATTAAAGCCATAATACACTCTGCATACACAAATGTACTAAGGTAATGTGGTATGGTCTTTTACGTATGCAATGAGAGGGTGTTCAGATGGGTTTTTATTATTTGTTTATGTCTTTCAGAACAATGTGTTCCTGGACGGTATGCTGGACAATGGGCCAACATATCATATTGCCCGTACACACGAAAATTATGTAATGATTGAGGGAATGATCACTCTTCTGTCCTTCATTAAACTGCACCATTGTATGTGATATCTTCTGATTGGCCATGAAGCACAGCTGACCAAAAAATATTGCATGCGACCCGTGGGAGCGTGCTATCAGACATACACACTGCCCAGTATGTATGATATGCTGTTCTGATTGGGCCAGAAATGACACACCGGTGTAATATGTTCCCACTCCAACTCACTGTACAATTAACTGTTGAATTAGTTTATATTCCAGCGGTATGGCCAAAACCCTCTAAGGCTTTACATAGAAGCTTTATATAAAACAAGAACAATATGGGCAGCCATTGTTTGCTTAAATAAAGACTCATTTGAGATGTGGTTGAATAATAGTAAAGGCAGGGATGTTTTAACAGAAGGTAGAGCACGTGTGCATCAGGTCTTGTCCGACCCCCCCTCCCCCCCATTCCTGTTCCAACGAAGCTATCTTCCCAGCAATATCTCTGGAAAGATGACGCATTCGCACTGGACAGCAGAGACTATGGTCCTTTGTTATCTCTTGTGCCCAAACCATCTTTCTAAAGACAACATGTATAGTAGGGTAACGGACAAGTGTGCAAGGTGTGCAACACAAGCACAGTGCTTGGGTCTGTGTTCACCGCATATCCTGAACACATAATAGATACGTCACTGGATAAAGAAGAACTTTATTTAACAGAAATCTAATTAAAAGAAAACTCCATAAAAATTTTTCCCCCACTGAAACCACCTCTCCCTAGTTAATATCTATAAGATCTTTGCCATCTAGGAGATACTTCACCCAGGTGCCTCAGCTAGGAGGGTCCTTCTGACAGCATCTGAGTGGATGGCTGAAACTGTGGGCCCGCTACAGACCTGATCGCTGCTGTGCATTTTCAAACAGCGGGCGATTATCGATAGACTGCGGATGCATATGCACTGCAATGTGCACGCGTGTCGCCACACAACAACAGGCATTGCAAAGCAGCGACAGGCTGGTGCGAAAATTCTCATGCTGATTGACAGAAGAGGCCGTTTGTGGGTGGTAACTGACCGCTTTCAGGGAGTGTCAGGGAAAACGCAGCCGTTTCCAAGCGTTTTCAGGGAGGGTGTGTGAAGTCAGCTCCAGACCTGATCAGCCTGTTCTCATCGCACTGTAAGAATAAGTACTGGGCTGAATACAAACTGCACACACTGGTAAAAACATTCGATGATGAGTGAGGTGCGAACGGATTTGCAGCTGTCCGCTGACTGAGGGATTTTTTTTAGCACGGCGTACACATGCAATCGCACACTTGAATGGGCGAATATACACTCCCCTTGGGCGGCGACTATCTGAATGCAGGACAGCTAATTTAGCAGCCTAGCGATCAGGTGTGAATCACCCATAGAGTCCCAAAGATCAAAACTCAGTAGATGCGGAACTACACATCCCAGCATGCCTTGCATCCATTTTTTTGCATGCCTTAATAGCAAACTGTGGCAGGGCATGCTGGGATGTATAGTTCCACAGCAGCTGGAGGGCCGAGGTTGAATAGCAGCGGTCTGAGGGGAAGTAGACAGCTTTGCTGCATGAATGGGAACCTGGTGGGCAGTATTTAAATACAAGAAGTCATCAATTACAACAAAGTGTTTATTTCACGCATACTGTACATTCTGTGACACTGTACCCTTTGCTACATGTCCCTCTGCAGATATAGACACTATATATATATATATATATATATAATACAGGTGATGAAATGCAGGATAATGCAGCCCTGTGTAGCAGATTTTGATCATCTCCCTGCCTTTTTGAGGAGGATTCAACAAACACATCACATTGTCTCACCTTCCCAATGTTTAAACAGCTGGACAGGAGAGTTAATAGCTGACGGTTTAGTGACAAAGGCTCTTGTAGCAGCAAAGAAAATAAATAAAAGGTACAGTTAGTTCAACATGCAATACTTACCTAAACTGGAGGGGTTAAAACCATCAACAACACAGGCACGGTGGAAAGGGAATCTTGTTTAAAATAGATTTTAAAAATAGGTTTGCAAAACGGTGGAAATAGGAGTCCATTTGTCATCCTTACAATGGTGGCGGTCTGGCGGAAACTGCTAAATGTGTAAACTAATTGCTCCTACTGTTATTTACCCGCTGTCAAAATTCAGTAGGGGATATTTATGGTAGCTTGAGCAAAGCACAGTGATACTGTAACTTAATAGATGTTTGCTTTCAGTTCATACACTGCATTATAAAAATGAGTTTGGTTGATACAGGTCGATATGTTAGGTAGATGAAACTTAACATATGGATTCTTCAGGTGGGAAATAGGAAAACTACATAATTAGAATTTTAATAAACCTCCCCTAAGGGGAGGAAAAAGGGGTTGACATAATGATGTCATCACCGGTGCGTGGATTGCGTTATGTGAACGGTACTGGCCAAATGGACAACTGGGTCAAAATTTGGATTGCACCTCCAGTGGGTAGAATTTAATAAACTACAAAAATGGTCCTGTCACTTTTTACTGTATATGCTACGGGTGCTCCTCAGGTAACGCCAAGAACCATTGATTAATAGTTACTTACATTAAGACGTCTCAAATTTACATCTCTATAGATTTACCAAATTTTTAATGCTCATTTATATTGACAACCGTGAAAATCAGAAACCCCCATGCGAAGAATGGGTAGAACTTATAAACCTCACCCTTTCACCAATGACAACAGATGCTCCCCAGATTAACTTGTTACAATGGCTTATATATGGTAATATAATAAAACCAGAGTAGAAGGATGGAGAGCTAAAAGATGACTGACACGAAGTGAGCTCACATTGGTTTCTGCTACTGCTTTGACATTTGACCATGACCCTACGCCTGGAAGAAATGGACACTATGCATAATTACGCATAGATTATACTAAAGGAACAAAGATAACACAAAACTGCTGCTGCCTCTGCTGCACTATCAAAATACTTATATATGTAAACTTTGCAAACTAGCACTCCTGGGTGAATTTGATAATGTAATTGTAAGGGGTATATTTACTAAAGTGTGGGGTTTTAGAGGTGGAGAAGTTGCCCTTAGCAACCAAATAGATTTTACTTATCATCTATCTAGCACCTTCTAGAATAGGGGTGGGCAAAATACGGCCCGCGGGCCGGATGCGGCCCGCAAACCGATCCTGCCCGGCCCACTGCCTCCCACCAGCGAGCAATGACAAGCGGCCCGAACGACTGAGCTGCTTGTCATTGCTCTGCACTGCAGTACCTCCAAGCTGCCAGCGGCGCCTCTCTCCCCTGCTGTGTTGTAGCAGCCTCCTCCAGAGTCCCCAGTGACAACGGCTGTGTTCAGCCGAGAAGGAGGCGGGGCCACGTGCCGATGAGGGGCGTGGCTACACGGGACCTCAGGGGGAGGAGCTACACGGGACAAGAGCCAGACTGCTACAGATTTATCCTTCCTGCCACTGCCAGCCAGATCAGTAAGTTAATGGGAAAAGTGAAAGAAAGTGTGTGTGTGTGTGATAGTGTGCATATATTTGTGTGTGCGGGCAGTGGCATCAGACTGTTTTTAGGTTTGGGGGAGAGATCTTTAGCTCTCGCTGTACCAACCCCTCCCGTGTTCTGTCACCATGTCACCCCCATGTTCTGTCACTATGTCACCCCCCCGTGTTCTGTCACTGTGTCACCCCCCCGTGTTCTGTCACTATGTCACACCCCCCGTGTTCTGTTACTATGTCTCAGCCCCCGTGTTCTGTCACTGTGTCACCTCCCCGTGTTCTGTCACTGTGTCACCTCCCCATGTCCTGTCACTGTGTCACACACCCGTGTTCTGTCACTGTCACCCCCCCTCCCCGTGTTCTGTCACCGTGTCACACCCCCCATGTTCTGTCACCGTGTCACCCCCACCGTGTTCTGTCACTGTGTCACACACCCCGTGTTCTGTCACCCCCACCGTATTCTGTCACCGTGTCACCCCCACCGTGTTCTGTCACTGTGTCACCCCCACCGTGTTCTGTCACCGTGTCACACCTTTCCCCAGGGGCCATAAGACACTGGATAATTTGCTTGCTGCACAATAATTATCCTAAATAAAATGTTAATGTGTAAAAAGGCTCTCTACCTGCCGTAATGTGTGTAAAAGGGGCTCTACCTGGTGTAATGTGTGTAAGTGGCGCTGTGTGGCGCAATTTGAATAATGGAGACTATTGTGCAGCCTAATATGAATCTGTATTATTTTTTGCCCACACCCCTTCCACATGAAGCCACGTCCCTATATTTTTGGCAAGTGGGGCGAGCTGTTATTTTGTATGTGGCCCTCGGATACTGACAGGAAATGTCAAGTGGCCCCTCAGATGAAATAATTGCCCACCCCTGTTCTAGAAGGTAATAGCTATAGGGAAAGATATACTAGGCCTTGAGAGTGATAAAGTGGAGAGAGATAAACTACCAACCAATCTGCTCCTGTCATTTTTTCAAACACACTGTGGGGCAGATGTATTAACCTGGAGGAGGCATAGGGAAGTGATAAACCAGTGATAAGTGCAAGGTGATAAACGCACCAGCCAATCAGCTTCTGACTGTTAATTTACATAGTGGAGCTGATTGGCTGGTGCGATTATCACCTTGCGCTTATCACTGGTTTATCACTTTCTTACGCCTTCTCCAGGTTAATACATCTGCCCCACAGTCTTTAACATGCCGGTTAGGAACTGATTGGCTGGTAATTTATCTCTCTCCAATTTATCACTCTCAAAGGATTAGTACATCTCCCCCAGAATCTAATTGCTTGCTATGGGCAACATCTCCACTTCTATAACCCACACTTTAGTAAATATACCCCTGAAAGTCTACTTTACCTGCCCAGAAACAGAAAGTATTGTTGTAGGGATTCCAGGTTATGGGTCTTATTCTGGTTTGTCAGCAAAACAAAAAAGTAAGCAATTGGGCAAAACCATGTGCACTGCACGGGGGCAGATATAACATTTGCAGAGAGAGTTAGATTTGGGTGGGTTATTTTGTTTCTGTGCAGGGTAAATATTGGCTGCTTTATTTTTACAATGTAATTTAGATTTCAGTTTGAACACACCCCACCCAAATCTAACTCTCTCTGCACATGTTATATCTGCCCCACCTGCACTGCACATGGTTTTGCCCTATTGCTTACTTTTTTGGTTTGCTAACAAACCTGAATAACCGCCTAAGGCATAGGCAAACGCGGGGGGGGGGGTTCTGGTTGCCCAGAAACTCCCCTCCTCGTAGCAAGTGGCTCAAATTATCACAATAGCAATGGTATATAATATTATTTCTAGAGCTGCCGCAACATCATGCAGTTTAATAGACAGAGCAGAGCTGCTGTCCATGCCCAGTGGTAGCAGCTCCGTCTACCAAGTTTGCTGTGTGTGTGTATCTCAATCAGTGCACTGGGCCAGAGAGTAGCTACCAGGAAGAAGAGACAGGAGCCTTACCATGAGGTGGGAGAATGTGTGCTTAGAAAATGCAGTACTGGCTCTATTATGTTTGTGTATTTATTTATTATGTTATGTTTAATTCTTTTTTTGACCAATTAAGTATATTATTTAAATATGTTTGATACAGCTCTCAGCATGTTGGGAGGTCTGCCTATATCCAAGACTATCTATAACGTTAAATGTTAATACTGTATTCCATACAGTATCCGATGTATAAAAAAAACAATGTCCAAGGCTATTCCATCACTCCCCGACTCCCAATGTTCCGCAGACTTGTGGACTGCATTTGGAAACCCCCCTCTAGGAATCCTGTGTTTGCCACTGTAAGGGGTACATTTACTAAGCAGTGATAAGAGCTGAGAAGTGAGCCAGTTTAGAAGTTTCCCCATCAACCAATCAGCAGCTCTGTATAATTTTATAGTATGCAAATTATAATGTTACTTCAGTGCTGATTGGTTGCCATGGGCACTTCTCCACTGGCTCACTTCTCCGCTCTTATCACTGCTTAGTAAATGTACCCCTAAGTCTGAAATGTAATGGGGCAGTTATTTTCTATTTTTATTTGTGTGACTAGTATTAGCTCACACGCATTGATCCCCAAAAGCATACAGCATAATATAACATCACATTTAAAATTTTGTTTCATGAATTACAAAGTCACAAAGCATGGTAACTTTTTGAAAATCTTTCATCTGAAAATCGAAGTACAGCAAGTAGGTAAGTATCATTTAAACTGGTATATTAACATTTGCAATTATTTATAAGAATACATTGTGTACATACTTATATGTCCCTCTGAATAAAACTGGACTGTCAAAAAGTTAACCAAAACGTCAGTCTGGGTGGTCGCTAATATTTATTTATTCTTCCAGCATGGAAACAGTTAACGCAGAAGTGTTACCGATGAGAAAAAGCAGACAAAACCATTTTTCCCTCAACCAGGCTCCCCCTTCCCTCTCCCCTCTTTCTCCACATTTAAAGGGGAATTTTTATTTCCTGGCTCGTTAAATCATTTGTCCTACAATCATAAGTAATTTTTTGAAAGGAGACACGCGTATTTAGCAAACAAATATGCAGGGCATATCAGAAAGCCTAACTGTTCACCTCTTTATTTATTTAATTCCCACAGTATATCTATGAGACAGAATTGGACCCATCTGTTAACATTTAACATATAGGCTGATTCAGCAGAAAGGAAGCAGAAATCGTATTTTTTTTTTAATTCTTTTTGCGTTCTTTCATCTTTTATTTTATTTATATGCGAAATAGCTTCTGGATTTTATTCAGTGAAATAAAAGAATAGCATTTGATATAGTGGAAGAATGTACTGTAGTTTGGCGGTTTCAATATTTCTTCATAATGTTCTAGGAAAAGAATATGAACGATGAAGAGGTGAAGTATAGGACCGATTACTAATTTAGCTGCCCTTTGTCCTTATTCTTTTCATTCTCAGCCACGTCGATGGTTGTAACGTTTGCTAATACCACAAAAAGAACAGGTGCATTGCCTTGGCAAATCAGGCTGTCGCATGAAAAAAGATATACCTAATGAAATAGCAAATAGATTTTGTTGTGTGTGCTGCAGTGAAACTGAACATAGGGCCTGATTCTGCAATGTACGCTATACCGATATTTATGCAGTTGGTCGATGTTTTTATAACTGCAATGGCACTCGTAGAGAGAATTCGGTCACAGGTGACTGACATTTATCGTTCAAGGGTGGTAACAGGAGCAAGCAACTCTTGTCTACTATTTGGTCGCTTGCCCATTCTCCAAAAAAGATGATCTTCATAGTGTGATTACAGGGGCAATTGCAGGATTTCCAGAGGGCGTTTCCAAATCCAATCTGCAATCTCCCGCTTTGCGGAACATTGGAGCAAGTGTGTGAGTCTGGTGGAATGGTAGAAGAACCTATACAGACCCTGAACATAATTTATACACTGCTCCAAAAAATAAAGGGAACACTAAAATAACACATCCTAGATCTGAATGGATGAAATATTCTTATTAAATACTTTGTTCTTTACATAGTTGAATGTGCTGACAACAAAATCACACAAAAATTATCAATGGAAATCCAATTTATTAACCCATGGAGGTCTGGATTTGGAGTCACACTCAAAATTAAAGTGGAAAAACACACTACAGGCTGATCCAACTTTGATGTAATGTCCTTAAAACAAGTCAAAATGAGGCTCAGTAGTGTCTGTGGCCTCCTCGTGCCTGTATGACCTCCCTACAACGCCTGGGCATGCTCCTGATGAGGTGGCGGATGGTCTCCTGAGGTATCTCCTCCCAGACCTGGACTAAAGCATCCGCCAACTCCTGGACAGTCTGTGGTGCAACGAGGCGTTGGTGCATGGAGCGAGACCCAGATGTGCTCAATTGGATTCAGGTCTGGGGAACGGGCGGGCCAGTCCATAGCATCAATGCCTCCATCTTGCAGGAACTGCTGACACACTCCAGCTACATGAGGTCTAGCATTGTCTTGAATTAGGAGGAACCCAGGGCCAACCGCACCAGCATATGGTCTCACAAGGGGTCTGAGGATCTCATCTCGGTACCTAATGGCAGTCAGGCTACCTCTGACGAGCAGGTGGAGGGCTGTGCGCCCCCCCAAAGAAATGCCACCCCACACCATTGCTGACCCACTGCCAAACCGGTCATGCTGGAGGATGTTGCAGGCAGAACGTTCTCCTTGGCGTCTCCAGACTCTGTCACATGTGCTCAGTGAGAACCTGCTTTCATCTGTGAAGAGCACAGGGCGCCAGTGGCGAATTGCCAATCTTGGTGTTCTCTGGCAAATGCCAAACGTCCTGCACGGTGTTGGGCTGTAAGCACAACCCCCACCTGTGGACGTCGGACCCTCATACCGCCCTCATGGAGTCTGTTTCTGATCGTTTAAGTAGACACATGCACATTTGTGGCTTGCTGGAGGTCATTTTGCAGGGCTCTGGCAGTGCTCCCCCTGTTCCTCCTTGCACAAAGGCGGAGGTAGCGGTCCTGCTGCTGGGTTGTTGGCCTCCTCCACGTCTCCTGATGTACTGGCCTGTCTCCTGGTAGCGCCTCCATGCTCTGGACACTACGCTGACAGACACAGCAAACCTTCTTGCCACAGCTCGCATTAATGTGCCATCCTGGATGAACTGCACTACCTGAGCCACTTGTGTGGGTTGTAGACTCCGTCTCATGCTACCACTAGAGTGAAAGCACCGCCAGCTTTCAAAAGTGACCAAAACATCAGCCAGAAAGCATAGGAGCTGAGAAGTGGTCTGTGGTCTCCACCTGCAGAACAACTCCTTTATTGGGGGTGTTTTGCTAATTGCCTATAATTTCCACCTGTTGTCTATTCCATTTGCACAACAGCATGTGAAATTGATTGTCAATCAGTGTTGCTTCCTAAGTGGACAGTTTGATTTCACAGAAGTGTGATTGACTTGGAGTTACATTGTGTTGTTTAAGTGTTCCCTTTATTTTTTTGAGCAGTGTATATACATATTACAGCCTTAATACTTAAGGATTAAGATCAGGAAATGGTCAAACATAATAGAAACTGTAGGAGATAGAACCGCACTTCCTAAGCTCATATTCTCACACCTCATGATAAGCTGCCTGTCTCTTCTTCTTGACAGCTCTCTGGTCCAGACTCAGACCCACACACATTGCAAACTTGGTAGAAGAAGCTGCTGCACTGGGCATGTGCAGCAGCCCCTCTCCCTTAAATTGCATGTTGTGGCAGCAGCTCTAGCAATCGTATTATACATGATTGCTATTGTGGTCATAATATGAGCCAGTGGCCAAGCAGAAGGGAGTTTCCGGGCAACTGAATCCCCCCCCCCCCCTCGCATTGGCCTATGGATTAGGTTCAGTCTCTATAAGACATGATTCCAAAACCAGTGACACACAGTGTACCTGTGTGACTTAACATGGCAGCTCTTATCTATGATATGATAATTACCTTAAATAAGTTAGACTATGGGACTTTGAGGGAAATGTAACAAGCCTTCTAAAGAGAGAAGCTTTTAGCTAACATTTAACAAGTATATTCATAAACAGTGATAGTCAGTAGCTTATTGTTTGCTGTGGGTAACTTCTCCACTCTTTAGAAGGCTTGCTACATCCCCACCAATGTTAGCAGTCATCCATCATCAGTCCAAGAGCATGCTGGGACTTCAGAACTAGTACTTGAACTAGAGCTGCATGAATGGTTGGCCAGTGTTGCAGGAGTTTACAGTGGAATTGATGGTCCTGAAGGCTGTATCTGTCCACATACTTAGTGACTTAAACAGTAAAGCAGGTTTTTTTATTGAACACAGGTGACTCAGATGTAACACTGATAGCGGTAATCAGGAGCCCATATATCACACAAGGTAACAGCATTAGGTAGTGGTGCTTATTAGGAGATGTCTGTGGTGGTGAAGCATGGGGAACTGCACAGCCATGCAGTCTAACTCCCACTGTAGAGAAGATGATGCATGCACTGGAACACTGTGAGTCTCTGTAGCTGAGATCTGCTCCCAGTCTCAGCTCTGCACACTTGTACACTAGGACTCTGTCTCTCAGTGTGTGTGTGTGTGTGTGTGTGTGTGTGTGTGTGTGTGTGTGTGCGTGTGTGTCACACTCTCCTCACTCTCTCTCTCTGAGATGGAGGAACAGGAACTAACATCATATAACGCCGCCTCCGAGTGACTCCTGGGACTAGAGGTCTAACACTAGGGGATGCTTCCATAGACTGGTACACAGAAGGAGACAGGTACAGAGTGCACCACATCCTAACAGTATCTAAATCTAAACTCTCCTTGAGGTATACCTGTATTGCAAACTTAACTAACACTGGTCTACTTGAAATCACAGATAAATCCGTACCTGGAAAACTTTGTCTTACAAAACGTGTCACAACTGAGGGCTGAGGCTGACCCAGGGAAGCCTCGGACGTAGTGGCTGACGTGTATGTGACCCGTGGAGGTTGAATAGGGTTCTTGGACATGCAGGAGGTTAAGCACCGTTGCCCAAAGACATGACCACAACAACGAAGTATAAAAAAAACAAAGTCTGTTTATTGAACGCACAGTTTAGACACCTTGGCAGTTCAGATAACTTTCAACAGTAACTTGTGCAGATTAGACAGCAGTACAGTTCTTAAGAGCACAGTGGTAAACGAATTCTGTGGATATGCTGGATGATATGAGACAAAGTCCTTGCAAGACCCGGAGATGGTAAGTCCGTTAGCCACAGCTAACCACTGTATGATGGAATGAGCTGGTACTGCCCAGCAGATGACACTCTGGAAGCTGAAGTTTGTACAGATGCACAGAAGTTGAAGGAAACTTAGAAGAACTGCCGGGGATACCGGATGGAACCAGAGCAGACGGAAGGTGTACTGAACTCACCGCTGTAGACAGAGTCCGATGGTGAGTATCGATGGTGAACTGTGGTTCGATGTTGTGTGGTAGATGATAAGCGGATCGGTGCTAGAACACCGCTGGAGATGGAGAGTGATACAGGACACCACTGAGAGCTTGAAGTGAGTCAGGAACACCACTGGAAGCTGGAAGCGAAACTGGAACAACGCTGGAAGCTAGAAGCCGGTGGTGAAGTCACTGTAGATCACGGAGAGCGATGTTGGTAAGCAATGAGAGCTGGGAGTGATACTGGAACACAGCTGGAAGCGATACTGGAACAACGCTGAAAGCTGGTGATAGATCACTGCAGATCACAGTAAGCAATGTAGGAACACTGCTGGAGTCAGGCAGCACCGCAGGATGGAAACTGGTGCGGGGTCTCTTTAAGTGGAGCAAGGTCACAGAAGCTGGATTACCTGGAAGCACAAGCTGGAACATCCATGAACAGGATAGACATGTATCACTGGGATAGACAACCAAAGCACTGATGATTAGGCAGCCTTGATGCAGGATATTTATACCAGCTGGGAAGCAGGTATTGGCTGAGCAATCAGGCAGAGTCCAGAGCGCAGCGGATAGGCTGTAAGGTATCATGTGATGAATCCAAACATGGCTGCGCCCATCTTTGATTCTGGAGGGAAAGTCTGTTTGAACTTAACATGTGGGAATCCATAGTAATGGCAGCAGAGGCCCTGGAGGGCAGGAGATGCCATTCACTGTGACAGGAGGTACTGGCTGTGTAGTTGCCATGACAGCGCTGCCGGGATCACTGAGGGGAGACTGAGGCGATGTTGTACAGCGTGCTGCATGCAGACAGCGCAGGTGGAATCCAGGCTTGGAGCGCTGGGCCAGTCTCAGGAGGCACTTAGAAAGGTAAGAAGTGGTGACTAATTACCCGGATCGTGAGAACATGTACTCAATATGAAGAGAAGTCTACATACTGTATATAAAAGCCAAATACCACTGACTGACTCACTGACTCATCATGAAATCTCTGGAACCATGAGGACTAGGAACTTGAAATTTGCACAGTAGCTTTGTTTTGTGACATAGGCACCCACTAAGGGATTTTTCAAAAGTCCACCTCAAAAGGGGTGATATGTGTTTTTGTTATAAATTCTTCATTATCTCTTAATCTAGATATGATTTAGATTTGTTTTTTTTGCATAAAAACGTTACCAAATGAATGCCCAGATTTATCAAGCCGTGGAGAGTGATAAATAGCACAGTGATAAAGGGGGCCATTTACTAAGCAGTGGTAAGAGCTGAGAAGTGAGCCAGTGGAGAAGTTGCCCCATCAACCAATCAGCAGCTCTCTATCATTTTATAGTATGCAAATTATAGATGTTACTTCATTGCTGATTGGTTGCCATGGGCAACTTCTCCACTGGCTCACTTCTCCGCTCTTATCACTGCTTAGTAAATGTACCCCAAAGTACCAGCCAACCAGCTCCTGTCATTTTTCAAACACTGTCTGTGACATGGAAGTTAGGAGCTGATTGGTCAGTACTTTATCACTGTGCTATTTATCACTCTTCAAGGCTTAATAAATGGGGTCTTAAGTGCCTAAGTAGGTGTGTGTGTGTGTGTGTGTGTATATATATATATATATTTTAGTAGCATGTTAATCTATGTTTAAAAGCAATAATTATTTAACAATTCTTTTACAGACAATCTGTTTTTTTGTTTTGATTTTTTGTTTAATTTTAAATTGGAGGATTGTTAGGGGCTTCTTTAGCATCCATCCGAAACTCTTCATTCCAAGAATTCCTCTGATCCCATCCAGTTCAAACGGCTGCAGTTCCTTGTAAAGGTCTGCTGCGCCATGACCATTAACAAAGCTCAGGGACAGAGTTTTAAAGTGGCTGGTGTGGATCTGAGGAGTGACTGCTTCTCCCATGGCCAGTTGTATGTTGCCTGTTCCAGAGTCAGCTCCTCTGATAGCCTGGCCATTCTCCAGTCTGAAGGACAGGCTAAAAATGTAGTGTACCAGGTAGTCCTTCAAAATTAAAGTTACATGCATGGAAATGCTTGAAATTCCATAACGAAGCACGGGTATTCAGCTAGTATTGAATTTTTTCACAAATGCATATGTCAATGTACTTGTTCCAATTCCATGATCAAATCCTTATCTCAAATGCTGTTTACCAAACTCTTCACACCTATACATTTGGAAATGAACCATTTACATTTGGGAATGAACCCTGGATGCACACCTAGCCGGCTTGACAGCGGACGCTCCATCGTGCTGGCAGAGCGTCTAATTCTGGTAAGCATATACACTTACCGATTGGCCGCTCAATATGTCGGTCCTGATAACCAGCTGAGCAGGCATTTAAATTTACCTGCCCAGCTGTGACATCAGTCCCTGCAGCCAGTGTACAGGCGGTCGGTGTGTTTCCCATACACACAGCCAGATGCGCCAATATACACTTCTAGAATTCACGCTGAATCCATCCCTTCCATTTGCATAGAATACCATAAACAATAATTTTCCAACTGTTCCAGAACATTCAGGAGACACTTGCACTCCCGGGAGGTCCTTCCCCACATCCCGAACACTTAGTAAAATGACCAGAACGGGACAGATGGTGATGACCCAATATAGGTAAGTATGGACAGGGTATGCCAACAACAAGAGGGAAGGGAGGATAAAAGGTAAATAATTGACTAAAGGCGGGATTTATCAAGCGAGAGAGAAAGTGGAGAATCTGGCCAAAGTAACCAATCAGCACCTACCTGTCATTTCAAAGACTTTGCTAGACAAATGACAGAAGTTGATTGGTTACTTTGGGCAACTTCCCCACTTTATCCCTCTCCACCGCTTGATACATCTACCCTTAAAAGGATATTTTCGGGTACTAAATGGCTTGCCATATACATAGTTTGCATATTACCACTATTCATTGTTATGAATGCTATTATTTATTATTATTTATTATAATCATTATTTCCCATAAGATTCCATTGCTATAGTCATGTATTTTAATATTTATGCTGTTCAGAAGCATACATAGTTCTGCATAGTTTGGCGTCATCATGTATTGTGGGTGGTTTAGAAAGATCAGTACTGGGGTTTCATGATTCCTCATGCAGAGAGCACATCTGAATAACACATTCCCGAAAATAAAAGGCCTGACATTGCCCCAGAATGTCTTGGAACCTGTTGCGCGTTGCTTAGAGAGGAAAGTATTAGCAGTTAATGATCGAGGTTGATATACTTTTTGCTCATTTGTTGCCAAATTCTCAGCAGTTCTCAATATGTTTTTATTTTATATTTACTGTATTCCAGGTTGACAGTGACGTTTCTGTGTGGAAACCATGTTATCTTTTCCTTATGTGGAACTTACACTAGCTTATTCAACCTGTCTCAGTCATTAAGTCTTGCTACCCTAATGTGAAACAAACTGGATAATCTGTTGTGCCTTAAACTTCTTTACAACTCTCTGCTAATAGAGCAGCAACTTAAGTGCACAGCCCCAGGGCAGAAAAATATCCTTATTTCATACTAGCCAGCAGCTGTGCAGTAACGTAGAATTTATATATAATAGGGATGCACCAAATCCACAATTCAGTTTGAGATGCAGCCAAAATCTTATGTGTTTTTAGCAAGATTTACACAATCAAATCCAAACTGATCCTCAAAAATGTTAGTTAACAGGGTATAAAATTATCGCATCCACGAGCTAAGATTGAATTGCTCCCCCGAACATTCTCAATCACGTAATCCTCTAACATCATGCTCAGACTCAGGCAAGGCAGACTCAGGATTGGCTACTAAAATAGTGACTATTGTCGTGTATTAATTAAGCTGCCCTGCTTCATTTTAACATACAAATTAGTCTACTAATAGGCCCTACACACTGGCAGATAATACTGAAAGATATGAACGATCTCGTTCATTAATGAACAAGATACCGTTCATATCTTTCAGTGTAGAGGCACCAGCGATGAACGATGCGCGGCCCCGCGCTCGTTCATCGCTGGTGCCCCGTCGCTTGTGCATGCAGGCCAATATGGACGAGATCGTCCATATTTGCCTGCACTGCTATGGAGCCGGGTGAAGGGGGGAGTGAAGAAACTTCGCTCCCCCCGTCATTTCCCCCTGCCATCGGGTCGCCCATCAGCCGTCGTGCAGCTCAGCGGCGGATCTATCAGTGTGTAGGGCCCATTATTCTAGAAATGTGTCAGAATCTTTTATAAGTGCAAAGAGTTTTTGTTTGAGTGTTACTTGCCTAATACAGTATATCGTCTGATCACTATAAATATCAAAAATTCATGAGGCACTTGTAAAATGTTCGGTGAAATGAGCGCCCCGTCTGCCCCCCTCGCTCAGCACACATCGCGCTGTGCTGAGCGGGGCGAGAGATGTGTGCTGAACGGTCTGTGCTAGATCCCTCAGCACACATCTTTGGATAAAATCTCACGTGTGTACTGGCCTTAATATTTGCTACTGCCAGGTAGTTTAATAAACAATAATGTACTATCTTTAGGGTACACTTCATGCAGAGACATTACTCTTCAAACTTTGGTCTCTGTGACACTGGTTGTCAGGCAATGTGTGTCTAATGTATAATAAACTTTCCTGCTAAAGATGCCCTTGTTCACTTGACCACATTGGTGGAATTTTCCTCACTGAATGGCATGCTGGAATTAAGGGGGAGACTGGAAATGTCAAGTTAAAATCCAAAGGCTAATGCTTTACTTTCAGGAGCGGGACTGGGCGGCTATAGGGGCTAGCCGGCCCTCTCCCAAATGTTGTTATACTGTTGACCGGGTCATGCTCTAGAACTAATCAAGATCTTCTGCTCATATAAACTGTAAATACAAACTGAAGTAGAACATTACTTAAAATATTAGTAGAAACAACATTTCTTGTTTACATTGAAAAGCATATATGTAAAAATTAGAGATGTGTGGTTTGGTTCTCCAGAAATCCGATTTTGTGGATCTGAACCGAACCAAAACCTGGTCCAGATCCCCCAAAGAGCTAAGCTTATGCCCTTCTGCTCCATGGGAGTTTTCTGTCCTTCCTGAGCTCACCTTAGGACACCTGCATTACGGTTTAACAGGCATACCGCCCCAGTCAAGCTCCCCACCTGCCAATGTCACCGTCCGGTTCAAATCTTCCCGTGGTTCGGAATTCAGATATTTTTATCTGATTTTCAGGTTTTGCATTGCCAAAATTCCATAATTTTACCTATTTTAATAGATTTTATTGACTTTTATCAATGAGTATACATTTTTTATTGATTTTAAACCGAAGCAAAATCTGAATCCAAACCAAAACACTTGAGGATAATTTTGCCAAAACTAAAGCACAATGATCAATTAGAACCAAATGAAAATACAGGGGTTTGGGTGGGGCAGGGGGGGGGGGGGGGGGTCCATGCACATCTCTAGTAAAAATAGGGGTATATTCAATGTGGTTGTATTTATAGGGGTTCACCTCACTTGTCACTTGGTGGTTCCTTATAGAAATACGAGGGTTAAATTCTAGGTAGCTGAGGAGCATCACATTATATACTTCAATAATCTGTTTTATACATTTATAAATTTATTCATTCTGTAACCTGCTGGGAGCTTAATTAAAAATCAAGGAGGCTCCATTTAAAGCTCATTACTATGGTAATTTTATAACGGGGCGGTGATTAAGGAGCATTTAAAAGAAGACTTTTACATGGCTCTGGGGAGATGGGCATTGGCATTTTTTTATGAGGCTGCTCCAATTATTTATACTCTAAATTGGAAATGGAGATATTAAAGAGCGAGAGAAAAAAACAAAGCAAAACAAACAAACTGAGCTGCGGGTAGAGCTGGGAATTTCTCCATGTAGAGTTTCATTTTAAATTGATATCTGCCAGCTATCTGTATGATGGTGATGACTGAAACAAGAGGATGTACAAAGGCAAAACCCAACGGAGATCATTTACGATGAGCAGACTGCCCACTGCACAATGCAAAACTGAAACTGCCATGCACCTCGATTTGTGTGAGCACCCAGATATTTTTGGGGAGTGAATTGGTTCCTAGCACACTACAGAACATGCACACGTTCCGCCTAGACTTTTGTTGCTTTACAAAAATAAGATTTTTTTTTTTCTGAATTGTGATTACTGACATCAGAAAAAGGGATGGAGGGGGCACATTTTTATGATGTTCTGTGCTGTGCGGAGGGGCGCACCATCATTTCCAATTTATAAAGGGATGTACATTTCACATCAGCTCAGAGCTATTAGTCTTTGGGTCTCATCCTGTATTTTGAATGTGCCTGCATGAAAAACCTGTTTTATACATACTTGCCTACATACTTGCCTACTGATTTTTCTAGCAGTCCCCCATACCTATGGAAGAGTGCCCAGATCTCCTGCATTCCGCACACTTCCAAGTGAAGCGGGCAGGATGAGGAAGCATATAGGGAATTGCGGTACCGTGTAGAGGGGGTGGAGCTAAATGATGTGAATTTGCATAATTTAGTTATTTGCAGCCTGGCCCCGCCTCCACAGTGGCAAGCTGCATCTCCTCTCTGGGCTTTTCCTAGAGAGGAGATTTTTAATGTAGGCAAGTATGGTTTCATACACAATAGAGAATAGTGGCCCTCATTCCGAGTTGTTCGCTCGCTAGCTGCTTTTAGCAGCCGTGCAAATGCTAAGCCGCCGCCCTCTGGGAGTGTATCTTAGCTTAGCAGAAGTGCGAATGAAAGGATCGCAGCGCTGCTACAAAAAAAATTGTGCAGTTTCAGAGTAGCTCGAGACTTACTCCTACCTTGCGATCACTGCAGACTGTTCAGTTCCTGTTTTGACGTCACAAACACGCCCTGCGTTCGGCCAGCCATGCCTGCATTTTTCCTGGCACACCCGCGTTTGTATCTGACACGCCTGCGTTTTTACACACACTCCCCGAAAACGGTCTGTTACCACCCAGAAACACCCACTTCCTGTCAATCACTCTGCGGTCAGAGTCGGCTTTTGTGAAAGTAAGACGTGCGTGCACAGTGTGCACCATACGCATGCGCAGAAATGCTGATTTTTAGCCTGATCGCTGCGAACAATGGCAGCTAGCGATCAACTCGGAATGACCCCCATTGTCTGGACAGTTATTAATAACTGCAAAAGTTGCAGTTATAATATAAAATGTGACTGTAATGACCGAGATTCCATACACAGCGGTTTTGTGGGGAAAAAAAGACGTACAATCGGTCGCACCATTGATCATCTGAATGTCTGTTGGAAGTCAGTCTCTGTATACATTCTAACTGTGTACACAAAGTCACAGGTTGAGAATGTGCTAAAATGGTTGTGTCATGATGCCTTCTCTTGACCCCCTTTACTGTCCACAAACACCTACTGTCAATCACTCTGTGTCCAAATCCTCACTGCGAGTACCGTCGGCAATCAACATTGGTGCGTGGGCAGTGCGACTCTCAGATATGCTCAGATCCACAAACATCTGCATTTTCTCCACCTCTGAATTAGGCCCGAAAAGCAAATACAAACACAAAACACATTAATATACTTGTAATACAGAAATAATTTTGTCTGAATCACCGATGCAGGAACTGAATTTTCCGGTGGTATAGTTCTGAAGAATATGTTGAGGCAATATATGGTGACTGTATATAGCAATTTATTCCACCCTACTATTCTTTAAATCATTTAAGTACATAAATACTAAAGATAGTGAAAAGGATAAAATGTAGAAAATCAATGAATAAATTCTGAAGCTATAAGGCAATATTCTGAGCCAACATATAAAACACAGTTTTATCAATATAGCAAATTCTAGCCTAGTGTGAGTAGAATTTTTACGTAGACCACTGTGTCAGAGATATCGCCATGGTGGGTGTCCCAAACCACCACAGTGGTCAATAAGGAGCATCTATACCAATAGTATAATAATATAGACATTGATTATAGTTGGGCAGTGGTGCAACCATCTTATAGCCATCTGATTACTTGGCCTGAGTACCAATCAGGAGAACCTACATCAATTGGCAGCCTATGTTTGTGACCCTGGGGCAGATATATCAAACCTATTCCCAGATTCCATTATTTATTTCTGATAAAACGATTAGTGGAAATTGGTTGCAACTGGCAACATCTCCCCTTGTCCTCTTTAGAAGGTTTGATACCTGGCCCCCCATGTCTGCTGGAATCACAATATGAGCCTCCATCTTAATGCTATCAGTGCCACAGATGTACAATGCACAATTGTACAAGTTTAATGTGGTCACTGGGAACGCAGACATTCAGCACTTAGGTGACTCGCTCTGCACTGAAGGAGTTCGCAGAGAGTGTAGAAGGTGAGTGCTTTTCGGGTCATACAGGTCTGTGTACCTTCCCTGTAGTCCGCACAATGCAGCTTATTGAGTGGGCCACTGTTTTACTTTGCAGCGCCTGCCTCCTTCCCATGTCTATTTTGTCTCGTTCCCTCTTTCCGTGTCCTTAGGATAACCCTGTGGTACACAGGAGAGCAAACACTGCTTCCCATGCCACATCCTTCAGCTCCCTCCCATGATCCTCTCAGCTGCAGAATGGTCTATCAGTCATTGGAAGAAGTTTATGGAGTCTCAGTTGCAGGACTTTCACTATTCAGGTTTCTGACTGTACCTTGAGTCATTCTTGCCTTTACTCTCTGTTCTGTCTACTTGTCTGTTTAGATATTGAGCATAAGTGATCGGCACATTATAGCACCATATATACAGTAGCTGTTTCACATTTCACTTGGAATTGTTACTTTATTCTGGAAATGAATGGCTCATTAGCAATATGACTTTGTTATTTTAGTGAGTAAGATTATTCATTTTGAGTTAATGCAACTTTTAACATCCCTTCTCACTATTAAAGGGACTGTACCCATGTCAGGAATTTTGTCATGATTGGTGGGACTATTTCGATTTGTAAAAGGTAGAAGAGTGGGATTGTGGGTAAATAAGCACTATAGAAATTCTAGGCCCATTCTCCAGAGGTCACCAGCATAGAATGCCTTGACATTAAAAATATTTTAAGGTACATTTTTAAAGAGACACATCTTACTCATTGTGCAGCTAAATGGTCTTTTACAATGGTGTACCCATTCATTGTCAGATGTTTATTCCTACATATATTTAGCTTAAAATGCTAACTTTGCACTAGAACATTGCAACCTGTGAAAAACTTGCCTTATTGCCTAACTTGCATCATGCTGACAAAAGCTAATTGCTGATTATCTGCTGTGGTTCAATGTAATTTTAGTAAATACGCCCTTTTTGCTAAACTGTAATACCCACTAAAAGTTTAGCGTAACTTTATCACATACATGGAGTTACCACTGGTTTACAAATGCAGTCATTTGTGCTTAACGATTTAGGGGTCTATTAACGAAGCCTTTATTTATTTATTTATTTATTTATTAACAGTTTCTTATATAGCGCAGCAAATTCCGTTGTGCTTTACAATTGGAAATAATGATATAACAAACTGGGTGATAACAAACAGTCATAGAGGTAGGAAGGCCCTGCTCGCAAGCTTACAATCTATAGGGAAACAGGCATGTATACACAAGGAAAAGTGCTATCTATTGCATAGTTGTCCGCCAGATTGCAAAGGTTCTTGGTCGGCTGTATGATATGGTCATACAGCAATGATGAACCGGGTTCGAGAGGAAGGGAAAGTGAAGAATGAGAAGACATGTGAGGATATGTGTGGACTGTACAGAGTGGATGCAATTTGATAGGAAGGTTTATGAAAGTTATGTGGGCGTTTCTGGAATTTGATATGCTTGCCTAAAGAGGTGAGTTTTCAGGGAACGCTTGAAGGTTTGGAGACTAGAGGAGTCTTATTGTGCGTGGTAGGGCATTCCTCAGACTGGGTGCAGCCCGATGAAAGTCCTGCAATCGTGAGTGGGAGCGAGTAATGAGTGTGGATGAGAGGCGAAGGTCTTGTGAAGAGCGAAGAGGTCGGGTTGGGAGAAATTTTGAGATAAGCGAAGTGATGTACGTTGGTGTAGTTTGGTTAATGGCCTTGTGTGTGAGTAAAAGTATTTTATATAAGCCATGGATGGATATATGTGGACGGACATGAAGTACCAGCCAATCAGCTCCTGTCATTTTTCAAACGCAGCTTGTAACATGGCAAGAGCTGATTGGCTGGTACTTTATCTCCACCCAAGGCTTAGTAAATAGACACCTCAGTTCTTCATTAAACATGAAAAAATGCATACTTGAATAAAATGTGATATAATAAAAGATTTCCTAAGACCTGTAAAACAAAATCAAGAACAGTTAAGTAAATAATATATATTGCAAAATGCAAAAATAAATAAGTCAAACACAGACTAGCGGGTTCAAACAATTAAAAAAAGAAAGTTGAAAATCTTCTTTATCATGCAGAAAGGAGAATTTATGGATGCGTATGTAGATAATCTGGAAATAGCTTCCGCAGAGACATTGGGACCAGCAAATTAGCCACTGATTGGCAAGCAGAGACGCAGAAATACCCTGTGTTAATGTTCTCCCTACAGGAGTCCGATTGCTTTCCACTAGAAACTCATCAGCGCTGTAAATTATTAATACTCAAAAGTAAGAGGGGAGCCAGCTTAGAGCAATGTCTCCTCCCTCTGTCATTGTTTCCTATTTTATGGGCAAAATGACATTTAACAGAAGGCTTAGGACAGGTTTAATATAAACCCCGTTGAGGACAATTGCTATGAGCAGTTGCTTTTGTCTCCGCTGTGGCGCAGAGAGTTAATGGGGATAGTTCAGTTTTGTGGATTTTCATATAAATGTCCATACCTAATGAAAAATGACCAAATGCTGGTGACGTGCTTAATAGGTTAAAGGGTCAGCCCCACTTTAGAGCAAACTGGACAACATGTATAATGGGTCAGACACACGGAGGACCAAATTGACCCAGCAATAACTATTATAATTAATGGGCTAATAGGTCAGTCCCACTAGAAACTCACTGATGCGTTAAGGAAGCAGAAACAAGTGAAAGCCAGGGGTCTTAACGACGGACATGTTTTATGGGTCAAGGGTCACGTCCACTGGGAACAACATTTACTAATAACCGTGGCAGGCTCATTTGCATATAATTATGGCTATGGATACTACAATGCAAAATTATAAGATGCATGTTTTTCATTAGATATGTTATAGTGGCCTCCTGACCTGAGGGATTAGAATCTTGCTGTACCTTAGTACAACACAACTGTGACTGAAGTTGAAAGAGTTGGTGTCCACGCAGTTAACCCTTTATTGCCTCTAGTCCTCATTCCTTCCTTTTGTCCCTCAACTCTAATCCGTTGCTTATTTTTTCCGGCTAAAACTCAGCGGGATTTTTTTTTTTTTAAGTACATACCAATGCATGAATCAATGCTATAGCAACCTTAAAAAATATTTCAAGGGTGGGGGTAAAGGATTAGAGATGTGGGGGTTCGGTCCTCTCTGTGTTGTGTATTCACACTGCTGTTTACTATCAAACAAGAGCGAGGAATTCAAATAGCTTTCAGTGACACAGGATTAAATCCAAGTAAAAAGGTTTAATCTCACTTAGCAACCTTCCACACACAGTGTGTGCAATAGTAGCCTTGGTTACAACAGCGGCAATATACAGCAATGTATGTCTGTGTGGGTGTATGAAGATGTGTAGAAAGTTTGGAATCTTGTTCGAATTGTCTTTTCATCTTGTTTTGTAAATAATGCACTAATACATAGAATAAAGCTGCATAATAAATATGTAGCTTTTGTCTCTGTACACATGCAATGTTACAATGCAATCTTGCAATTTTTGTGCCATGTATGCTAAGGTGAATACCATTTTAAATACTAGAAACTCTGTACAGCCAAGATGCTTCTTATTTCCCCCCTCCACTCTGGAGAGTATACACAGCCTGGAAACACAACCTTGAACTGCTGCAGACCTTGAAAAACCCAGTTCGCAATAATACTCTTATGATCTTAAGAATTGCAGTGCTTGTAAGTACCATTATGAGGCTGTGGATGGCTACACGGCTACATTATCATCACCATGCAATGTTTTGTTTTTTTTAAATCTCGCTAATTATATAACACCTTTTGCTGTTCTGAAGGGAAATAATAATTTCACGCTTACATCCGCAATGTATTAGAGATGAGCGGGTTCGGTTTCTCTGAATCCGAACCCGCACGAACTTCATGTTTTTTTTCACGGGTCCGAGCGACTCGGATCTTCCCGCCTTGCTCGGTTAACCCGAGCGCGCCCGAACGTCATCATGATGCTGTCGGATTCTCGCGAGACTCGGATTCTATATAAGGAGCCGCGCGTCGCCGCCATTTTCACACGTGCATTGAGATTGATAGGGAGAGGACGTGGCTGGCGTCCTCTCCGTTATAGTAGAAAAGAGTAAAGACTGAGTGACTTAGTTATAATTGTGGGGAGGATTGGGGACGGGGAGCAGCTGTTAGGGAGTACAGTGATTTAGATTAGGAGAGAGAGAGAGAGAGAGAGAGATTGACCTGATTTACTGGAGCTTAGGAGTACTGTAGAAGAGAGTGCAGAGTTTACTAGTGACTGACCACAGTGACCACCAGACAGTGCAGTTTTATTTAATATATCCGTTCTCTGCCTGAAAAAAAACGATACACATACCATATCTGTGTGCACTGCTCAGCCCAGTGTGCTGCATCATCTATGTATATATTATATATCTGACTGTGCTCAGCTCACACAGCTTAAAATTGTGGGGGAGACTGGGGAGCACTGCAGTGCCAGTTATAGGTTATAGCAGGAGCCAGGAGTACAAGACAGTCACATACCATATCTGTGTGCACTGCTCAGCCCAGTGTGCTGCATCATCTATGTATATATTATATATCTGACTGTGCTCAGCTCACACAGCTTATAATTGTGGGGGAGACTGGGGAGCACTGCAGTGCCAGTTATAGGTTATAGCAGGAGCCAGGAGTACATATTATATTAAAATTAAACAGTGCACACTTTTGCTGCAGGAGTGCCACTGCCAGTGTGACTGACCAGTGACCTGACCACACTGACCACCAGTATAGTTAGTAGTATACTATATTGTGATTGCCTGAAAAAGTTAAACACTCGTCGTGTGACTTCACTTGTGTGGTGTTTTTTTTTTTTATTCTATAAAAAACTCATTCTGCTGACAGACAGTGTCCAGCAGGTCCGTCATTATATAATATATATACCTGTCCGGCTGCAGTAGTGATATATATATATTTTTTATATCATTATTTATCATCCAGTCGCAGCAGACACAGTACGGTAGTTCACGGCTGTAGCTACCTCTGTGTCGGCACTCGGCAGTCCGTCCATAATTGTATACCACCTAACCGTGGTTTTTTTTTCTTTCTTCTTTATACATACATACTACGACATCTCTTTATCAACCAGTCTATATTAGCAGCAGACACAGTACAGTACGGTAGTTCACGGCTGTGGCTACCTCTGTGTCGGCACTCGGCAGTCCGTCCATAATTGTATACCACCTAACCGTGGTTTTTTTTTCTTCTTTATACATACATACTACGACATCTCTTTATCAACCAGTCTATATTAGCAGCAGACACAGTACAGTACGGTAGTTCACGGCTGTGGCTACCTCTGTGTCGGCACTCGGCAGTCCGTCCATAATTGTATACCACCTAACCGTGTTTTTTTTTTCTTTCTTCTTTATACGTACATACTACGACATCTCTTTATCAACCAGTCTATATTAGCAGCAGACACAGTACAGTACGGTAGTTCACGGCTGTGGCTACCTCTGTGTCGGCACTCGGCAGTCCGTCCATAATTGTATACCACCTAACCGTGTTTTTTTTTCCTTTCTTCTTTATACATACATACTACGACATCTCTTTGTCAACCAGTCTATATTAGCAGCAGACACAGTACAGTACGGTAGTTCACGGCTGTGGCTACCTCTGTGTCGGCACTCGGCAGTCCGTCCATAATTGTATACCACCTAACCGTGGTTTTTTTTTCTTTCTTCTTTATACGTACATACTACGACATCTCTTTATCAACCAGTCTATATTAGCAGCAGACACAGTACAGTACGGTAGTTCACGGCTGTGGCTACCTCTGTGTCGGCACTCGGCAGTCCGTCCATAATTGTATACCACCTAACCGTGGTTTTTTTTTCTTTCTTCTTTATACATACATACTACGACATCTCTTTATCAACCAGTCTATATTAGCAGCAGACACAGTACAGTACGGTAGTTCACGGCTGTGGCTACCTCTGTGTCGGCACTCGGCAGTCCGTCCATAATTGTATACCACCTACCCGTGGTTTTTTTTTTCTTTCTTCTTTATACATACATACTACGACATCTCTTTATCAACCAGTCTATATTAGCAGCAGACACAGTACAGTACGGTAGTTCACGGCTGTGGCTACCTCTGTGTCGGCACTCGGCAGTCCGTCCATAATTGTATACCACCTAACCGTGGTTTTTTTTTCTTTCTTCTTTATACATACATAGTACGACATCTCTTTATCAACCAGTCTATATTAGCAGCAGACACAGTACAGTACGGTAGTTCACGGCTGTGGCTACCTCTGTGTCGGCACTCGGCAGTCCGTCCATAATTGTATACCACCTAACCGTGGTTTTTTTTTCTTTCTTCTTTATACGTACATACTACGACATCTCTTTATCAACCAGTCTATATTAGCAGCAGACACAGTACAGTACGGTAGTTCACGGCTGTGGCTACCTCTGTGTCGGCACTCGGCAGTCCGTCCATAATTGTATACCACCTAACCGTGGTTTTTCTTTCTTTCTTCTTTATACATACATACTACGACATCTCTTTATCAACCAGTCTATATTAGCAGCAGACACAGTACAGTACGGTAGTTCACGGCTGTGGCTACCTCTGTGTCGGCACTCGGCAGTCCGTCCATAATTGTATACCACCTACCCGTGGTTTTTTTTTCTTTCTTCTTTATACATACATACTACGACATCTCTTTATCAACCAGTCTATATTAGCAGCAGACACAGTACAGTACGGTAGTTCACGGCTGTGGCTACCTCTGTGTCGGCACTCGGCAGTCCGTCCATAATTGTATACCACCTAACCGTGGTTTTTTTTTCTTTCTTCTTTATACATACATACTACGACATCTCTTTATCAACCAGTCTATATTAGCAGCAGACACAGTACAGTACGGTAGTTCACGGCTGTGGCTACCTCTGTGTCGGCACTCGGCAGTCCGTCCATAATTGTATACTAGTATCCATCCATCTCCATTGTTTACCTGAGGTGCCTTTTAGTTGTGCCTATTAAAATATGGAGAACAAAAATGTTGAGGTTCCAAAATTAGGGAAAGATCAAGATCCACTTCCACCTCGTGCTGAAGCTGCTGCCACTAGTCATGGCCGAGACGATGAAATGCCAGCAACGTCGTCTGCCAAGGCCGATGCCCAATGTCATAGTACAGAGCATGTCAAATCCAAAACACCAAATATCAGTAAAAAAAGGACTCCAAAACCTAAAATAAAATTGTCGGAGGAGAAGCGTAAACTTGCCAATATGCCATTTACCACACGGAGTGGCAAGGAACGGCTGAGGCCCTGGCCTATGTTCATGGCTAGTGGTTCAGCTTCACATGAGGATGGAAGCAAGCAGCCTCTCGCTAGAAAAATGAAAAGACTCAAGCTGGCAAAAGCACAGCAAAGAACTGTGCATTCTTCGAAATCCCAAATCCACAAGGAGAGTCCAATTGTGTCGGTTGCGATGCCTGACCTTCCCAACACTGGACGTGAAGAGCATGCGCCTTCCACCATTTGCACGCCCCCTGCAAGTGCTGGAAGGAGCACCCACAGTCCAGTTCCTGATAGTCAGATTGAAGATGTCAGTGTTGAAGTACACCAGGATGAGGAGGATATGGGTGTTGCTGGCGCTGGGGAGGAAATTGACCAGGAGGATTCTGATGGTGAGGTGGTTTGTTTAAGTCAGGCACCCGGGGAGACACCTGTTGTCCATGGGAGGAATAGGGCCGTTGACATGCCTGGTGAAAATACCAAAAAAATCAGCTCTTCGGTGTGGAGGTATTTCACCAGAAATGCGGACAACAGGTGTCAAGCCGTGTGTTGCCTTTGTCAAGCTGTAATAAGTAGGGGTAAGGACGTTAACCACCTCGGAACATCCTCCCTTATACGTCACCTGCAGCGCATTCATAATAAGTCAGTGACAAGTTCAAAAACTTTGGGTGACAGCGGAAGCAGTCCACTGACCAGTAAATCCCTTCCTCTTGTAACCAAGCTCACGCAAACCACCCCACCAACTCCCTCAGTGTCAATTTCCTCCTTCCCCAGGAATGCCAATAGTCCTGCAGGCCATGTCACTGGCAATTCTGACGATTCCTCTCCTGCCTGGGATTCCTCCGATGCATCCTTGCGTGTAACGCCTACTGCTGCTGGCGCTGCTGTTGTTGCTGCTGGGAGTCGATGGTCATCCCAGAGGGGAAGTCGTAAGACCACTTTTACTACTTCCACCAAGCAATTGACTGTCCAACAGTCCTTTGCGAGGAAGATGAAATATCACAGCAGTCATCCTACTGCAAAGCGGATAACTGAGGCCTTGGCATCCTGGGTGGTGAGAACCGTGGTTCCGGTATCCATCATTACTGCAGAGCCAACTAGAGACTTGTTGGAGGTACTGTGTCCCCGGTACCAAATACCATCTAGGTTCCATTTCTCTAGGCAGGCGATACCGAAAATTTACACAGACCTCAGAAAAAGAGTCACCAGTGTCCTAAAAAATGCAGCTGTACCCAATGTCCACTTAACCACGGACATGTGGACAAGTGGAGCAGGGCAGGGTCAGGACTATATGACTGTGACAGCCCACTGGGTAGATGTATGGACTCCCGCCGCAAGAACAGCAGCGGCGGCACCAGTAGCAGCATCTCGCAAACGCCAACTCTTTCCTAGGCAGGCTACGCTTTGTATCACCGCTTTCCAGAATACGCACACAGCTGAAAACCTCTTACGGCAACTGAGGAAGATCATCGCGGAATGGCTTACCCCAATTGGACTCTCCTGTGGATTTGTGGCATCGGACAACGCCAGCAATATTGTGTGTGCATTAAATATGGGCAAATTCCAGCACGTCCCATGTTTTGCACATACCTTGAATTTGGTGGTGCAGAATTGTTTAAAAAACGACAGGGGCGTGCAAGAGATGCTGTCGGTGGCCAGAAGAATTGCGGGACACTTTCGGCGTACAGGCACCACGTACAGAAGACTGGAGCACCACCAAAAACTACTGAACCTGCCCTGCCATCATCTGAAGCAAGAAGTGGTAACGAGGTGGAATTCAACCCTCTATATGCTTCAGAGGTTGGAGGAGCAGCAAAAGGCCATTCAAGCCTATACAATTGAGCACGATAAAGGAGGTGGAATGCACCTGTCTCAAGCGCAGTGGAGAATGATTTCAACGTTGTGCAAGGTTCTGATGCCCGTTGAACTTGCCACACGTGAAGTCAGTTCAGACACTGCCAGCCTGAGTCAGGTCATTCCCCTCATCAGGCTTTTGCAGAAGAAGCTGGAGACATTGAAGGAGGAGCTAACACGGAGCGATTCCGCTAGGCATGTGGGACTTGTGGATGGAGCCCTTAATTCGCTTAACAAGGATTCACGGGTGGTCAATCTGTTGAAATCAGAGCACTACATTTTGGCCACCGTGCTCGATCCTAGATTTAAAGCCTACCTTGGATCTCTCTTTCCGGCAGACACAAGTCTGCTGGGGTTGAAAGACCTGCTGGTGAGAAAATTGTCAAGTCAAGCGGAACGCGACCTGTCAACATCTCCTCCTTCACATTCTCCCGCAACTGGGGGTGCGAGGAAAAGGCTCAGAATTCCGAGCCCACCCGCTGGCGGTGATGCAGGGCAGTCTGGAGCGACTGCTGATGCTGACATCTGGTCCGGACTGAAGGACCTGACAACGATTACGGATACGGACATGTCGTCTACTGGCACTGCATATGATTCTCTCCCCATTGAAAGAATGGTGGAGGATTATATGAGTGACCGCATCCAAGTAGGCACGTCACACAGTCCGTACTTATACTGGCAGGAAAAAGAGGCAATTTGGAGGCCCTTGCACAAACTGGCTTTATTCTACCTAAGTTGCCCTCCCACAAGTGTGTACTCCGAAAGAGTGTTTAGTGCCGCCGCTCACCTTGTCAGCAATCGGCGTACGAGGTTACATCCAGAAAATGTGGAGAAGATGATGTTCATTAAAATGAATTATAATCAATTCCTCCGCGGAGACATTGACCAGCAGCAATTGCCTCCACAAAGTACACAGGGAGCTGAGATGGTGGATTCCAGTGGGGACGAATTGATAATCTGTGAGGAGGGGGATGTACACGGTGATATATCGGAGGATGATGATGAGGTGGACATCTTGCCTCTGTAGAGCCAGTTTGTGCAAGGAGAGATTAATTGCTTCTTTTTTGGTGGGGGTCCAAACCATCCCGTCATTTCAGTCACAGTCGTGTGGCAGACCCTGTCACTGAAATGATGGGTTGGTTAAAGTGTGCATGTCCTGTTTATACAACATAAGGGTGGGTGGGAGGGCCCAAGGACAATTCCATCTTGCACCTCTTTTTTCTTTTATTTTTCTTTGCGTCATGTGCTGTTTGGGGAGGGTTTTTTGGAAGGGACATCCTGCGTGACACTGCAGTGCCACTCCTAAATGGGCCCGGTGTTTGTGTCGGCCACTAGGGTCGCTAATCTTACTCACACAGCTACCTCATTGCGCCTCTTTTTTTCTTTGCGTCATGTGCTGATTGGGGAGGGTTTTTTGGAAGGGACATCCTGCGTGACACTGCAGTGCCACTCCTAAATGGGCCCGGTGTTTGTGTCGGCCACTAGGGTCGCTAATCTTACTCACACAGCTACCTCATTGCGCCTCTTTTTTTTTTTGCGTCATGTGCTGATTGGGGAGGGTTTTTTGGAAGGGACATCCTGCGTGACACTGCAGTGCCACTCCTAAATGGGCCCGGTGTTTGTGTCGGCCACTAGGGTCGCTAATCTTACTCACACAGCTACCTCATTGCGCCTCTTTTTTTCTTTGCGTCATGTGCTGATTGGGGAGGGTTTTTTGGAAGGGACATCCTGCGTGACACTGCAGTGCCACTCCTAAATGGGCCCGGTGTTTGTGTCGGCCACTAGGGTCGCTAATCTTACTCACACAGCTACCTCATTGCGCCTCTTTTTTTCTTTGCGTCATGTGCTGATTGGGGAGGGTTTTTTGGAAGGGACATCCTGCGTGACACTGCAGTGCCACTCCTAAATGGGCCCGGTGTTTGTGTCGGCCACTAGGGTCGCTAATCTTACTCACACAGCTACCTCATTGCGCCTCTTTTTTTCTTTGCGTCATGTGCTGATTGGGGAGGGTTTTTTGGAAGGGACATCCTGCGTGACACTGCAGTGCCACTCCTAAATGGGCCCGGTGTTTGTGTCGGCCACTAGGGTCGCTAATCTTACTCACACAGCTACCTCATTGCGCCTCTTTTTTTCTTTGCGTCATGTGCTGATTGGGGAGGGTTTTTTGGAAGGGACATCCTGCGTGACACTGCAGTGCCACTCCTAAATGGGCCCGGTGTTTGTGTCGGCCACTAGGGTCGCTAATCTTACTCACACAGCTACCTCATTGCGCCTCTTTTTTTCTTTGCGTCATGTGCTGATTGGGGAGGGTTTTTTGGAAGGGACATCCTGCGTGACACTGCAGTGCCACTCCTAAATGGGCCCGGTGTTTGTGTCGGCCACTAGGGTCGCTAATCTTACTCACACAGCTACCTCATTGCGCCTCTTTTTTTCTTTGCGTCATGTGCTGATTGGGGAGGGTTTTTTGGAAGGGACATCCTGCGTGACACTGCAGTGCCACTCCTAAATGGGCCCGGTGTTTGTGTCGGCCACTAGGGTCGCTAATCTTACTCACACAGCTACCTCATTGCGCCTCTTTTTTTCTTTGCGTCATGTGCTGATTGGGGAGGGTTTTTTGGAAGGGACATCCTGCGTGACACTGCAGTGCCACTCCTAAATGGGCCCGGTGTTTGTGTCGGCCACTAGGGTCGCTTATCTTACTCACACAGTCAGCTACCTCATTGCGCCTCTTTTTTTCTTTGCGTCATGTGCTGTTTGGGGAGGGTTTTTTGGAAGGGACATCCTGCGTGACACTGCAGTGCCACTCCTAAATGGGCCCGGTGTTTGTGTCGGCCACTAGGGTCGCTTATCTTACTCACACAGTCAGCTACCTCATTGCGCCTCTTTTTTTCTTTGCGTCATGTGCTGTTTGGGGAGGGTTTTTTGGAAGGGACATCCTGCGTGACACTGCAGTGCCACTCCTAAATGGGCCCGGTGTTTGTGTCGGCCACTAGGGTCGCTTATCTTACTCACACAGTCAGCTACCTCATTGCGCCTCTTTTTTTCTTTGCGCCATGTGCTGTTTGGGGAGGGTTTTTTGGAAGGGACATCCTGCGTGACACTGCAGTGCCACTCCTAAATGGGCCCGGTGTTTGTGTCGGCCACTAGGGTCGCTTATCTTACTCACACAGTCAGCTACCTCATTGCGCCTCTTTTTTTCTTTGCGTCATGTGCTGTTTGGGGAGGGTTTTTTGGAAGGGACATCCTGCGTGACACTGCAGTGCCACTCCTAGATGGGCCAGGTGTTTGTGTCGGCCACTAGGGTCGCTTAGCTTAGTCATCCAGCGACCTCGGTGCAAATTTTAGGACTAAAAATAATATTGTGAGGTGTGAGGTATTCAGAATAGACTGAAAATGAGTGGAAATTATGATTTTTGAGGTTAATAATAATATGGGATCAAAATGACCCCCAAATTCTATGATTTAAGCTGTTTTTTAGGGTTTTTTGAAAAAAACACCCGAATCCAAAACACACCCGAATCCGACAAAAAAAATTCGGTGAGGTTTTGCCAAAACGCGGTCGAACCCAAAACACGGCCGCGGAACCGAACCCAAAACCAAAACACAAAACCCGAAAAATTTCAGGCGCTCATCTCTACAATGTATAAAGTTAAATAAGAGACCTTAATTTAGCACAGACTCCTGTTACTGTGTTCACGTGCATCCTATATGCCGGATGAAGGCTGAGAAAGTGCCGTCTCTATGGTTGCCCAAAGAGAGAAGCTAAGGAACGTTCACGGGACACTTTAACTTTGCCTGGGTTTTATAATGGGGCCTTTAAATAGGAAAGATAAGTAGGAGAGAAGAGAAGGGGCACAGCGGGAGAGAAAGGCAGAGAAGTGCTCGGCAAACAGTAACATGTGATAAGGTGCTTTATCTGCATCTGTGTTTGGGATAAGGATCAGAAGCACCTGTATACACACAGCTAACATGCGATCCCTGGGATTACCATCACTTTATTTAGGGTTCTGTGTGCCAGCAGGCGAGTTCTATTATGTTCCTTTCTGAGAGCCCTGTGTTAAATATGTAACCTTATTTGTACAACATTTTTTTATCTACTCTCTGCTCCTGCATTGCCATTCAGTGTATAAGAAAAGGCCTACTGATCAATGGTCACACATATAGTGTCTGTTCTGTATACAACTACCATGGTGCCCCTCTGTAAGATATGAGGGCCTATTTATCAAGCTTATTGGGCCCAAAAGCAGTTTCCACATGATTTAAGCATCCCTGCAATTTTCCATTCTCTTATGGCTACGTATTATGGTGATAACCTATGTTACTTGGCTGGAATAAATTGTGTAACTTAATAAATAGGCCCCACATTCTTTATACTAGAGATGTGCAGTTCGGTTCTTTAGAAATCCAAACCCATCCCAATTTTGTGGATCTGAACCGAACTGAGACCTGGATCAGATCTTCCCGCTGTTCAGAATTTGGATTTTAAATCCACATTTTTGGTTTTGGATTGGAAAAATGACATGACTTTAGCTGTTTTTATCCATTTTCAAGAAATACAAAACCCAGAATTCGGATTTTAAATCCGAATTTTGAACTAAAACACTTGAGCGTTGTTTTCCAAAACCAAAACACAATAATGAAATTTCGGGCAAAACTAAAACACGGGACTCCGGCCACATCTCTACTTTATACAGAAGTCATAATTTACACACTTATGTTTTATCACATCTGATCTGTGCAGTAATGACGACATAGCACTATAACCATTCAATGGAATGGAATCTCAGTGTTGTCTGGATAAGTTACTGCTCTATAAATCAGTGGTAGGTGGCATGATATTTTTCACAAAACTAATATAATTGTTTAAAAGGTGTTGCACATAGCCTTGGTGAGGAATCATGGGATTAATCATCATTGTATAATGATCACCCAATAGCAAGTTAGCTACCATTTGTCTAGTCAGCTAATAAGAACACATTACCCTCCAAACCAGTGGTATAGCTATAATGGGCAGGGTTGGAGTGGCCCACAGGGGTTCCGGTGGAAACCCCCGGTGACACCCACTGTCTGGGGATCCACTGCCTCCAGTGTCGGACTGGGGCATGTAGGGCCCATCGGGGGAATGCAGTGGTAGGGACCCATGTTTAGGGGTGTGGCCAGTCTGCTGAGGGGGTGTGGCCTGCCACCTCATTGGTTTGACTAACCATTAGAGAGTTCAACATCTGTACCAGATTAGTAACAGATTAATAACAGCAATGCACTGTAGAAAATACTCCATAGTCTAGTATAAGGTAACATATGTATAATGTATAATTCAAGTGCACAGTCTAGAACCTGATCCTTAGAGTAGAAGGTGGGCCCCCAGACAGTGGGGCCCTCCGGTGGTTTCCCCTGTACCCCTGTGGGCCAGTCCAAGCCTGGCCTCCTCTGTGGATCAGGTTCCACACTGTGCAGTTGAATTATACATTATACATAGGTTACCTTACAATGCACAGGACTATGGTGTATTCTCTACAGTGCATTGCTGTTATTAAAATGGTACGTAATTATGCATGGACTAGCAGTATTTACTATACAGTATATATTTATCAAGAAGCCCAGACAATGTACCTTCATGCCCCAGTTCAACACTGATAATGGGTGCAAACCCATACCACAGACCCCGTTACCAATTTTAGTTACACTCCTCCTCCTGAAGTAATTACCAGAATTAGCGCACAGGCACCATATTTCCTTAGATAATGTTGAATTATCTAAGGATTGTGCATGTGCCGAGTCTTTGTGATTGGATAGGGGTCCACAGTGGCTGTGTCCGCCGATGCAGCCACTGGCTTGGGCATGCCCAGAAAACAGAGCCAACATGCCCCCTTTTTCTGAAACAGTCCACCTCCACGCACCCAAATGGCCGCAGACTATCACTCACCTGACGACTACAGTTGCACATTGCTATATCTGATCTGCACATGCGCAGTGTAGCTCCAGTGCTTGCGCAGATCCCCTCCCAAAAAACGCTCAACTGCAAAAGAAAAAAATCACTCCTGCGTCGCCCTCTGAATCAGCCCTTCATTGTGTTCATGATAAAGGAACAACATTTATGGCCAAATTGTGCCAGTGAAACTTGAACAGTATCGTTTCTAAATGCTAATGTTCCGTGGAACAGTTTCATTGGCAAGTTCTACTGACAACATCTTCTAATACAGAATACAACAATTAATATTCACTAAAACCTGTGTATAATTGTCTACTACATTAAGAGGTATGTACAAAAAACATCTAAAAGTTCATTGCTAGATATGTACAACAAATACATACAGTATAAAAAAATCCACTTAAACGCCATCTTTCACCACCTTTTACACACAAAATGATGCCGTTACTTTTCGCTGGAAGTTATTTTCTAATTGTTAAACAGTGCTGTGATTGCAGTTAAAGCTCCTTACTTTTCCAGCAGCTGTTTCATGTTTCATGCCTATTCTGAGAATATTACAAATGAAGTCTTTAGGGTGTCGTTGTGCACCGATATGAAGCAGAGCAGGGGGCAGGAGAGAGCTGTTAGGAACAACAGCAAACGAGACTTTTGGAAATGAAAAATCGTTTTAATTCGAAAGCTCAGAGCAATAACGAGAGGGGTTCTCGTAAATTTCTCAGTCTTGTGATAGATATCGGTCATAAAGGAGAATCCACAGGAAGTATTTTATTAGGCAGGGAGGAGGGACGGATATCACTTGTACTCTTTACGGCTTTGAATGTGTTTATCAGATCGCACACAATTTTAACTCATTCTCTCCTTAAAAGGGTTAATGCAGGGTCTGACCTTAACTTGCGCTAACCTTACGCAAAGCATTTATAGACACAGGTCCGGAGCAATAAAAACAGAGGACTATGGGATTAGATAATAGGAGTGACAAGACTATTGGATGCAGTAATTATGGATGAATCCAAGCGGATGTCCTTTTTTGTTATTTGTTTTTGTTATATGTTGTAGACTGGAACATGAACACTACGGGGCAGATTCAGTTACACGCGATGTGCCGCATCTAATGGCTTAGTGACGTGTCTTTTGCTCATTTCTACTCGTAGACCATGGAGGTGGGAGCAGAAATACGCATACAACACCTCGCATGTTGATGTGCACTTCTGGGTGTTACAAAAACGGATATCTGTGGAACACAATCCAAAATAAGCAGTGTACTAAATATTAATATAAGAGAGTCCCTATCACCTACACACACATCTGCACGGCAGACAGATATGGGGGCCTTATTAAGCCCGGAGAAGTGATAAAGTGGTGATAAAATCAGTGATAAATTCAAGGTGATTACACACCAGCCAATCAGCTCCTGTCAATTTACATATTGTTGCTGATTGGCTGGTGCGTTATCACCTTGCACTTATCACTGCTTTATCACTGCTTCATCACTTCTCCAGGCTTAATATACATCTGCCCCATGGTCTATTGTGTATTAAAGCTTCAAAGTTTCTTGTGACTCCACCTTTGTACATACTTGCATGGAGTTAGCCTCCTTCTAGATGGGTATCAGTGACAGTGTGTATATCCTATGTACTGGGAGAGGCTCCCTGTGCACCTGAGTTACTGAGTCCTAACGTGCTACATTTAGTTTAGGAGATGCTCAAAGTGGAAAGTGTAGAACTTAATTTCTGCACAATGGGCATGGTATGGGCAATCTGTGGCATGGCCTAATTTGCCCAAATTTGAGAATGTTGGCAACTTTTGTGTATTTATTCTTATTCTTCTTAATAATAATAATAATAATAATAATAATCATAATAATAATAATAACAGTTCCTTATATAGCGCCAGTATATTAAATTGCACTTTATAATTGAGAACAAAACAGTAATAAAAAAAGACTGGATAATAACTTATAAAGAGGTAAGAGGGCCCTGCTCGAAGGCTTACAATCTATAGCTTAACACTGCAGTTACGCTTTTATTAAGACATTACCCAAAATGATATAATGGCCCTAGGCACAGGGGAGGAGGATGGGGGGGAAATCAGATGTTCCATAACTCTAGAGCAGGTGGGTTTGGTGGTGGTAGCCACCCAGCTTACACCCTTGCTTGCATTGCATCTGCTGCTATTTAATCCATCCATGCTGTTCCTATTGGCTGTTGTCCAAAGCTTTGTGTGGCTCTCAATTCCTCTTGGAACCTCAAAATCTTTTCAGCCATGACCTTTCTTTTCTTAATACAGTTCATGTGATGAGTATAAATTATAACATATATGTGCTAAAAGTCCTGCGCAGAATTGTTCTAAACTTCCTTTGTGTGATTGCCAATCTTCCATTGCAATCCAGATAACATTTTTCCCTTTAAATGATGTCTGGGATCTATGTATTAAGCCTTGGAGAGAGATAAAGTGGCTGGCTATAAAGTACCAGCCAAACAGCTCCTAACTGCCATGTTAGAGGCTGCGGGGTCTATACTACTAAGCTTTGGAGAGTGATAAAGTAGAAGGAGATATGGCAGAGAAAAGCCCTGTTTTGCGTTAATCAGGGATTTTCTCTGCTTCCTGCTATTCACGGAGCAGGTTACCGCAGTTGAATCGCATCACCATACGTTTGAATGGTGAGTGCGATCCATGAAGGAGTGGAAAGCCCAACTTTCCGCTCTCCATGGAGGTCAGGTTCGCCATCTCAGGATGGCATAACCTGAACTGTAGTACGGTAACTGCAGGGAAGCTCAATGCTGGCCTGATCTCTGCAGGGAAGTTCAATGCTGGCCTGACATCCAGCGCTGGCTCCGCACCCTCACATCTCAGCAGCCACTGCGGCAAGCTGGAAGGTCAACAGGTGGCGCATGCGCAGAGAACCACCACTGGAGGATACAGCATCACTGGGGCCCGGATACTGCAATGCATCACTGGAAGGGTGAGTATACGTGACTTGCTACTTATAACAGCTATACATCGCATCGAACCAATGCAATATATAGTCATAAGTATCAATTTGCTTTTTATTTTCTTTATGAATAGACTCCAAAGTACCAGCCAATTAGCTCCTACTAACTGTTATTTGACATGGCAGTTAGGTGCTGATTGGCTAGTTTTTTATATCCGTCTACTTTATCTCTCCTCAAAGCATAATACATAGACCCCTAACAATCACAAGTTACACAGCTAGTGTTTGTGTTTCCTCTTGCTATGAAGACTTCCTTTTGATAGAAAAAGATTGCACGTACATATTGGGCTGAGAGATCTATTTATAAAGCTTCTTGAAGCACAAGTAATGTGTACGGCTCAGCTTCTATCTCTGTCCTGATAATAAATGTTGTACTGAAACAATTAAACATGTTTGTGGATAAACAGAAGGAAATTAAGGGCAGGGGAGAGACAGCGGAGAGGCAGAGGGTGAGATATTGAAAGAATAAACATTGAAATGAAACTGCTAAGGAAAACTGAAGGGCTAAATTTAACGCTAGATGTGAGTTGCATAGATAAAGAATTAGTTGTTCATTAAACAGATGGTGTAGAGCACCCTAGCATCCTATAAGTGTATTCTCAAATGAATCATCAGCTTCACTAGGATATTAATATGTAAATAATAGGTGTGTATATATAAGATTTCTGTTTCCATCCAAATAAATCATATATATAATATATATACATACACAAATATATGTGTGTGTGTGTGTGTGTGTGTGTGTGTGTGTGTGTGTGTGTGTGTATATCTCCTATATATTAGCCCAGATCTGTGACTTTGTGACTCATTTGCTAACGCTGGGTGGAGTCACAAGGCTGGGCGGAGTCAAGTCACAGATGTGGCCTAATATATAGGAGAATATATTGGAGAATTGGATAATATATAGCAGAATAGGATACTACATAGGAGAATAGGATATATATATATAACAGTGAATGCATGGAGAGAGCAGCGGCAGCAGCAGCAGGTTAAGGCTCCGTACAAGCACCGCCCCCCGCCGACAGCCATTGGACTCATGGTGGAAGACAGCCCTGTGATTGGTCGCCCGTCCTGCTAGCAGCACAATCATTGTCTCCCGCTGGGTCCCCGCTCTCTTAGGCGGACGCTGCTGGTCACTGCGCTGAGAGGCGACGGAGAGTCCGGTAAGGTGCCCGTGTGCACCGTCCCCTGACACTGAGCCCCTCCCGGTCCACAGACTCACCACCTGGTCCCTGCAATATAAAGGGAGCTGAGGATGGTCTGTACCACGCAGACCACACCGCTCCTGTCCTCCTGCGTGATCCTGCGCGGGATGAGTTACATCCTCTCCCTGCTCTACGTGGCCTGGGGCACCAACTACACCTGAGAGAGCGGGGACGCAGCGGGAGCCAATCACTGCGCTGCTAGCAGCACGGCCGGTCAATCACAGGGCTGTCTTCCACCATGAGTCCAATGGCTGGCGGCGGGGGTCGGTGCTTTTACTGAGCCTATACCTTGCTGCCACTGCTGCTCGCTCCGCACATTCCTGCGCTCACTATGTACTGATATATATATATATCTCCTATTCTCCTACTTATCCTATTCTCCTATGTATTCTCCTATATATTAGGCCACATCTGTGACTTGACTCCGCCCAGCGTTGTGACAAATGAGTCACAAAGTCACAGATCTGGGCTAATATATAGGAGATACCTACCTCCATTCCACCCACAGCACCCCGCACCCGCTGCTACACCACCCGCAGCACCTCTCGACCCCATCCGCGCACCCCCACACCCGTCCCTCCCCCACCCACGGAACCCCTGCCCCTCACCCACCTGCCGCGCCACCGGACCCCCAACACCACCTGCGGCACACCCGCCTTTTCCCCACCCACACCGCCTCTGGTTCCCCTCCCACATCCGCAACAGCCCTGCACCTGCCCTACCCCCATCACCTGCAGCGCCTCTGGACCCCATCCGCCGCACCCCCGCACCTGCCCCTCACCCACCCACCGCGCCACCAGACCACCAACACCACCCGCTGCACACCCGCCCATTCCCCACCCACACCGCCTCCGGAACCCCTGCCACATCCGCAATAGCCCTGCATATGCCCCACCCCCAGCACCTCCACCGCTTCCCCACCTGCAGCGCCTCCGGATCCCCTCCCCCATCCCCCATCCACCGCCCCCAAGTCCCCCACCCACAGCACCTCCCGACCCCCTCTCCCATCCGCGCACCCCCCCGCATCCACCCCCCTCCACCCGCAGCGTCTACACACACCCTCCCCCATACGCGGTAACCCCCGCACCCACTACATTATGTACAGCGTGCACTCCAGCCGCTGTTCACGCCCCTCGCAAGGTGCTACGCCCCCTTCAACATCGGATGCCCTTTCGTCGTGCAATATGTAACCACTAAAAATATTAGGCTTTAAGGTAATACTCCATATCATTTAAATATTGCCCAGCCAAAGGATGTTTAGGGGTTATGGGGGCGTAGCCCCTTCCGACGGTGTGAAGAGCACCCGTAGGGTGCGATGAATCACCTAGTATATATATATATATATATATATTTTATATATATACAATACACGCACACACACTTGTCTCTCTATACATAAATAGTGTATTTGTATGAAACATTGATAGTGTCAGCTGTGTAATTAGTGAAATGTGCAAAGTTATCAGGATTAATAATGTTACGTAGTGTGATAAGTAAGCTATAAATCAGTAGGTTTCTAATAATATTAATTGTAATAATAACAATAATAAATAATAATATACTACTTGTTCAAGATCACTGCTTTTCAAAGTTTCATGAGAAAAGAGGCACATTTTAATTAGAATCCATTAGAATCCATTGCCAAACTTTACTATAAAGCACCTTGCGTTCTCACATTGGTGGCAGCCATTTTATAGTGTGAACCATAATAATACTTACATTATTACCCTAGCATGTGCAGTCATGTTTAAGTAAGAAATCCAACATTCTGTTATCAATTTTTGTAATAAAGACAATGCTTATGCTCAGCTACAGTACCTGACTCCTGGTGGTTGGTACCTGTACGAAAACAATTATATATAATGTGCCTTGTTTGTTTTTGTCTATTATTTAGACTAATGGTTCTCAAACTGTGTGATGCACTTGTAGGGGTGCCTTAGACTGGTGGTCCAGGACCAATTCAAATTATATATGGTCAATGTAATAGGCAAAACCAGTGCTGGTAGCTGCCAATCATAATATATGTGGACAAACAGAAGCAAATCTTCTCCCTCACCACATAACTGACCCTAAGGATGACATATAAACTAGAGATGAGCGGGTTCGGTTTCTTTGAATCCGAACCCGCACGAACTTCACTTTTTTTTTCACGGGTCCGAGCGACTCGGATCTTCCCGCCTTGCTCGGTTAACCCGAGCGCGCCCGAACGTCATCATGACGCTGTCGGATTCTCGCGAGACTCGGATTCTATATAAGGAGCCGCGCGTCGCCGCCATTTTCACACGTGCATTGAGATTGATAGGGAGAGGACGTGGCTGGCGTCCTCTCCATTTAGATTAGATTTAGAAGAGAGAGAGAGAGAGAGAGATTGCTGTGATACTGTAGATTAGAAGAGAGTGCAGAGTGCAGACAGAGTTTAGTGACTGACGACCACAGTGACCAGTGACCACCAGAGACAGTGCAGTTGTTTGTTTTATTTAATATATCCGTTCTCTGCCTGAAAAAAACGATACACAGTCACACAGTGACTCAGTCTGTGTGCACTGCTCAGCCCAGTGTGCTGCACATCAATGTATTGTATATAAAGCTTATAATTGTGGGGGAGACTGGGGAGCACTGCAGGTTGTTATAGCAGGAGCCAGGAGTACATGATAAATAATATTATATTAAAATTAAACAGTGCACACTTTTGCTGCAGGAGTGCCACTGCCAGTGTGACTAGTGGTGACCAGTGCCTGACCACCAGTATATTAGTAGTATTGTATACTATCTCTTTATCAACCAGTCTATATTAGCAGCAGACACAGTACAGTGCGGTAGTTCACGGCTGTGGCTACCTCTGTGTCGGCACTCGGCAGGCAGTCCGTCCATCCATAATTGTATTATATACCACCTAACCGTGGTTTTTTTTTTCTTTCTTTATACCATCGTCATAGTCATACTAGTTGTTACGAGTATACTACTATCTCTTTATCAACCAGTGTACAGTGCGGTAGTTCACGGCTGTGGCTACCTCTGTGTCGGAACTCGGCAGGCAGTCCGTCCATCCATAATTGTATTATAATATATACCACCTAACCGTGGTTTTTTTTTCGTTCTTTATACCGTCGTCATACTAGTTGTTACGAGTATACTACTATCTCTTTATCAACCAGTGTACAGTGCGGTAGTTCACGGCTGTGGCTACCTCTGTGTCGGAACTCGGCAGGCAGTCCGTCCATCCATAATTGTATTATAATATATACCACCTAACCGTGGTTTTTTTTTCGTTCTTTATACCGTCGTCATACTAGTTGTTACGAGTATACTTTAGAGATGAGCGCCTGAAATTTTTCGGGTTTTGTGTTTTGGTTTTGGGTTCGGTTCCGCGGCCGTGTTTTGGGTTCGAACGCGTTTTGGCAAAACCTCACCGAATTATTTTTGTCGGATTCGGGTGTGTTTTGGATTCGGGTGTTTTTTTCCAAAAACACTAAAAAACAGCTTAAATCATAGAATTTGGGGGTCATTTTGATCCCAAAGTATTATTAACCTCAAAAACCATAATTTACACTCATTTTCAGTCTATTCTGAATACCTCACACCTCACAATATTATTTTTAGTCCTAAAATTTGCACCGAGGTCGCTGTGTGAGTAAGATAAGCGACCCTAGTGGCCGACACAAACACCGGGCCCATCTAGGAGTGGCACTGCAGTGTCACGCAGGATGTCCCTTCCAAAAAACCCTCCCCAAACAGCACATGACGCAAAGAAAAAAAGAGGCGCAATGAGGTAGCTGTGTGAGTAAGATTAGCGACCCTAGTGGCCGACACAAACACCGGGCCCATCTAGGAGTGGCACTGCAGTGTCACGCAGGATGGCCCTTCCAAAAAACCCTCCCCAATCAGCACATGATGCAAAGAAAAAGAAAAGAAAAAAGAGGTGCAAGATGGAATTATCCTTGGGCCCTCCCACCCACCCTTATGTTGTATAAACAAAACAGGACATGCACACTTTAACCAACCCATCATTTCAGTGACAGGGTCTGCCACACGACTGTGACTGATATGACGGGTTGGTTTGGACCCCCCCCAAAAAAGAAGCAATTAATCTCTCCTTGCACAAACTGGCTCTACAGAGGCAAGATGTCCACCTCATCATCATCCTCAGTGAACTACCGCACTGTACACTGGTTGATAAAGAGATAGTAGTATACTCGTAACAACTAGTATGACGACGGTATAAAGAATGAAAAAAAAACCACGGTTAGGTGGTATATATTATAATACAATTATGGTTGGACGGACTGCCTGCCGAGTGCCGACACAGAGGTAGCCACAGCCGTGAACTACCGCACTGTACACTGGTTGATAAAGAGATAGTAGTATACTCGTAACAACTAGTATGACTGACTATGACGGTATAAAGAATGAAAAAAAAACCACGGTTAGGTGGTATATATTGTAATACAATTATGGATGGACGGACTGCCTGCCGAGTTCCGACACAGAGGTAGCCACAGCCGTGAACTACCGCACTGTACACTGGTTGATAAAGAGATAGTAGTATACTCGTAACAACTAGTATGACTGACTATGACGGTATAAAGAATGAAAAAAAACCCACGGTTAGGTGGTATATATTATAATACAATTATGGATGGACGGACTGCCTGCCGACTGCCGACACAGAGGTAGCCACAGCCGTGAACTACCGCACTGTACACTGGTTGATAAAGAGATAGTAGTATACTCGTAACAACTAGTATGACACTATGACGGTATAAAGAATGAAAAAAAAACCACGGTTAGGTGGTATATATTATAATACAATTATGGATGGACGGACTGCCTGCCGACTGCCGACACAGAGGTAGCCACAGCCGTGAACTACCGCACTGTACACTGGTTGATAAAGAGATAGTAGTATACTCGTAACAACTAGTATGACACTATGACGGTATAAAGAATGAAAAAAAAACCACGGTTAGGTGGTATATATTATAATAATACAATTATGGATGGACGGACTGCCTGCCGAGTTCCGACACAGAGGTAGCCACAGCCGTGAACTACCGCACTGTACACTGGTTGATAAAGAGATAGTAGTATACTCGTAACAACTAGTATGACACTATGACGGTATAAAGAATGAAAAAAAAACCACGGTTAGGTGGTATATATTATAATACAATTATGGATGGACGGACTGCCTGCCGACTGCCGACACAGAGGTAGCCACAGCCGTGAACTACCGCACTGTACACTGGTTGAAAAGAGATAGTAGTATACTCGTAACAACTAGTATGACACTATGACGGTATAAAGAATGAAAAAAAAACCACGGTTAGGTGGTATATATTATAATACAATTATGGATGGACGGACTGCCTGCCGAGTGCCGACACAGAGGTAGCCACAGCCGTGAACTACCGCACTGTACACTGGTTGATAAAGAGATAGTAGTATACTCGTAACAACTAGTATGACACTATGACGGTATAAAGAATGAAAAAAAAACCACGGTTAGGTGGTATATATTATAATACAATTATGGATGGACGGACTGCCTGCCGACTGCCGACACAGAGGTAGCCACAGCCGTGAACTACCGCACTGTACACTGGTTGATAAAGAGATAGTAGTATACTCGTAACAACTAGTATGACTATGACGACGGTATAAAGAAAGAAAAAAAAATACCACGGTTAGGTGGTATATAATTATACAATTATGGATGGACGGACTGCCTGCCGAGTGCCGACTGCCGACACAGAGGTAGCCACAGCCGTGAACTACCGCACTGTACTGTGTCTGCTGCTAATATAGACTGGTTGATAAAGAGATAGTATACAACAATATACTACTATACTGGTGGTCAGGCACTGGTCACCACTAGTCACACTGGCAGTGGCACTCCTGCAGCAAAAGTGTGCACTGTTTAATTTTAAATTAATATAATATTATGTACTCCTGGCTCCTGCTATAACAACCTGCAGTGCTCCCCAGTCTCCCCCACAATTATTATAAGCTTTTATACATTGATGTGCAGCACACTGGGCTGAGTTGAGTGCACACAGACTGAGTCACACTGTGTGACTGCTGTGTATCGTTTTTTTCAGGCAGAGAACGGATATAGCAGAGAACGGATATATTAAATAAAAGTTAACTTAACAACAACTGCACTGGTCACTGTGGTAAACTCTGTCTGCACAATCTCTCTCTCTCTCTCTCTCTTCTAATCTATTCTAATGGAGAGGACGCCAGCCACGTCCTCTCCCTATCAATCTCAATGCACGTGTGAAAATGGCGGCGACGCGCGGCTCCTTATATAGAATCCGAGTCTCGCGAGAATCCGACAGCGTCATGATGACGTTCGGGCGCGCTCGGGTTAACCGAGCAAGGCGGGAAGATCCGAGTCGCTCGGACCCGTGAAAAAAAAAGTGACGTTCGTGCGGGTTCGGATTCAAAGAAACCGAACCCGCTCATCTCTAGTATACTACTATCTCTTTATCAACCAGTGTACAGTGCGGTAGTTCACGGCTGTGGCTACCTCTGTGTCGGCACTCGGCAGGCAGTCCGTCCAACCATAATTGTATTATATACCACCTAACCGTGGTTTTTTTTTCATTCTTTATACCGTCGTCATACTAGTTGTTACGAGTATACTACTATCTCTTTATCAACCAGTGTACAGTGCGGTAGTTCACGGCTGTGGCTACCTCTGTGTCGGCACTCGGCAGCCCGTCCATAATTGTATATACCAGTGACCTAACCGTGGTTTTTTTTTCTTTCTTTATACATACATACTAGTTACGAGTATACTATCTCTTTATCAACCAGTCTATATATTAGCAGCAGACACAGTACAGTGCGGTAGTTCACGGCTGTGGCTACCTCTGTGTCGGCACTCGGCAGCCCGTCCATAATTGTATATACCACCTAACCGTGGTATATACACTCCTAGATGGGCCCGGTGTTTGTGTCGGCCACTAGGGTCGCTTATCTTACTCACACAGCGACCTCGGTGCAAATTTTAGGACTAAAAATAATATTGTGAGGTGTGAGGTATTCAGAATAGACTGAAAATGAGTGTAAATTATGGTTTTTGAGGTTAATAATACTTTGGGATCAAAATGACCCCCAAATTCTATGATTTAAGCTGTTTTTTAGTGTTTTTGGAAAAAAACACCCGAATCCAAAACACACCCGAATCCGACAAAAATAATTCGGTGAGGTTTTGCCAAAACGCGTTCGAACCCAAAACACGGCCGCGGAACCGAACCCAAAACCAAAACACAAAACCCGAAAAATTTCAGGCGCTCATCTCTAATATAAACACAATTTAAATTCATGTAATATTTATTTCTAAAATCTCAATAAGAGACATTTGAACTAGGGTTGCCGTGAAAAAAATTCTGATACTCTACGGCGCCATGATTCAAAAAAGTTTGGGAACCACTGATTTAAACAGTCACATTACTCAAAATATCAACGAGAAAAAGTTACTATGTAAAGCAATAACAAATGCAATATTTCTGCGATGCTTTACCGGCATAAGCTGCAGGGCCAGTCCGTTCACTGCAATTGTTTTTTTTTTCTTTTTCTGTTGTTCATTATAACTGGAAGTCCAAAGGTATCATTGGGGGAGATTCATCAAAACTTATAAAGAGAGCATGTGGAGAAGTTGTAACCAATCAATTTCTAGCTATAATTTTTTTCTAGTATATGCTACAAAATGACAGCTATAAGCTGATTGGTTGCTATGGGCAACATCTCCATCTGCCCTCTTTAAAAGGTCTGATACATTTCCACCATAATTACTAAATGAGCCCCAGCTTATCTTTTTCAGTTGGTTAGCTACACTCTCTAGCTGGTTATATGTACCAGAACCTGCTGGAAAAAAGTCCACCCACCCACAGATACGAGCGTTCCTATGAAGTCCTTTGCATGCAATGGTGTCACTACAGGGGTGGGGGCCGCACCCGGGTGTCACCCTATGAGGGGTGACATCAAAATGCCAGCTCATCCTCAGTTGCAAAGACAGGAGCTGCACTGTAACATTAGGTGCAGCACTTGGCTCCTGTAACAGTGTAGTAGCCAGCAGTGAAGACAGACAGGTTCTGGGGGCAGCCTAGCATCTCCGGGACCCCTGGAGTGATGAAAACTGGGGCCGCGGCTGCGAGGACACATCCTTACAGTGAGGCCATGCCCCTTTTAAGTGCACCGGTTGTCAGTGGGCTTAGGACCACCCCTGTCTACATGAACCCAGTGCCACAGCTGTCTGGCTTAGAAGTTATTGAAAGCCTGGTTATAATAATACAAAGAACTAAGGGGCAGATTTATTAAGCCTGGTGATGTGATAAAGTGGAAGGTGATAAAGCATCAGCCAATCAGCTCCTACCTTCCATGTTACAGGCTGGGTTTGAAAAATGACAGTTAGGAGCTGACTGGCTGGTGCGTTATCACCTTCCACTTTATCACTTCACCAGGCTTAATAAATCTGCCCCTAAATAACAAAGATAAACAGTGGTTATAGGTGAACATTTAAATTCAATGGAACCTACTGAGATGAACCTAGTTGTAAGGATAATCTGACGAATGGAGAAAGAGAGAAGGAAATTACCACTTTGTGGACGATTTGCTTTTGTGCAGAAGGTCAGAACTCACCTTTTGTCCATATATCCTTATCTGGCTGACCACCAGTATGGTGTTCACTGTTTGTATGTATCATATGAAACCAATACAAGGACCACTAATCTATATCAGCCCTCATGATCATTGACATAAACTGTGGATCTCTCATAAAGAAATGATAATGGCATATGGATACACCAAAACATGTCAATAGCCATTTCTCTTGTTGGCAAACTTAGTACAACACAAATCACTAATATATGAATTTCTATATTGAAAGATAACTAGGCCACATCCTCATTTACCCCCTAATCTGTCCAAGTAGCACTAATTTTCCAGATGGACAGGTCCATTTAATAATGGAGACATTTTACATGACATCTTAAAATCAAGACTGTAATGTATATTATTTATATCAAATGCAAAACTAGAGCAATTTGGAGTGAGGGACAGGAAGCTTTTGGGGGCATAACAGGGAATGTTCACCATAACATAAAAGACAGTGAGATAATATTATACATAATTGTACAAATTCTGAAATCACACACAGGAAATAAGAAGCAATTAGCTCTCCCCAGATGTTTCGGGCTCTAGACACTTTCCTTAAGGTGCATACACACTAGATGACGTGCTCTATGAGTGACATTGTCTAGTGTTTCCCCCTCCTGGGCCCAGCGGTTGGCAGCCGGGCATACACACTGAGCGATTTGACGTTTATATCGCTCAGTGACGTCACGCAGCGGTCGTTAATGACCCTCGCTGTCGGCCGTGCATGCATGCTTAATCTAGACTGTCGTTCAAGAGCTGCCTGCACGGCCGACAGCGAGGGTCATTAACGACCCGCGGGGCCGTGCATCGGTCATCGTCACCGGCATACACACTTTCCGAGAGAGTGAATGATGTCACCCAGGAAGGGTGAAAATGAGCGACGTTGTTAATTTTATCAGCAAGTGAGTATGCACCTTTCGTTACCACTTCAATGTTTATCTCTATAGCACAGGTTCTCAAACTCGGTCCTCAGGACTCCACACGGTCCATGTTTTGCAGGTCAGCTGTACATTTTTAAAATGTGACAGGTGGTGATACACAGTGCAGCTGCTGGGTGACATAGAAAACGTGAACCGTGTGGGGTCCTGAGGACCAAGTTTGAGAACCACTGCTCTATAGGGTGCACTGGATTTGCTTTTGACCGAGATTACAAAGAAACATGGTCAGAATGCAGACAATATGTATCAAAGCAAATTCTAAAAATGTGTCCTTACACAATCCATCTTTGTCTATTTCAGGCTTTTTGCTGCAAAATGCAGTGGATGCATGGAGAAGATTGCCCCAACGGAATTTGTAATGCGTGCCCTGGAGTGTGTGTACCACCTGAGCTGCTTCTGCTGCTGTGTATGTGAGCGGCAACTAAGAAAAGGAGATGAGTTTGTGCTGAAGGAGGGACAGCTATTGTGTAAAAGCGACTACGAAAAGGAAAAAGACCTTCTAAGCTCTGGGAGTCCAGATGACTCAGACTCTGGTGAGTATGCAGGTTTCCTATATGTATATTATTATAAATTACTAAATAAATAAATTTACAATTGAATAAGCATGATGGCCAAGAACCCCCAAATCTGGGACAGGTTGCGTGTAAAAATGTTATTACTTTGAGGTTTTCATTCTGTGACTGGTTGTGGTCTCAGGTTGATCAGCCTAGTGCTGTGTGGGTTTGTCTTCAGGTTTATAGCAGGTGGTTGGTTGGTAATCCGCCTCTCAGGGTAATATACATGCATCATTTAAAATTACACCCAATTAGGGTTAATCCTAACTCTGGAATCTAACATATACTGGAAGGCACAAGCGGCAAACACACTATCATGTCCTGATGATATTAATTATAAAGCAGTATTGGCTCCCCTTTGTGTCTGTTTTCTAAAATGTATAACAACATGCCAAGTTGTGTGGTGGGTATAGCTGTGCATGGTAGATGAAGGTAATGTCTCAGAATATCTGCTGCTGTGTTCTGCTAGTGAAATGGTGTATTTTATAGCAAAGGAGTAAACCTAGGCTATTACCCGTTGATTGAAGATAATTATTTGGAAATATCAGAATTAAACAGAGACCTTTAGGAGCCAATAATGATGATTGGACATAGATCTACTGTGTGTTGTCTACATAAGAACAAGGAACCGAAAGAGTTATATGCTAACACACATTTTTTTTTAAATCATTGCTTGTGCTTAATTTTGTGATTCATTATATTAGTGTCGGTGGATGCACATCCTACCTGACTCCATAAATATTGCACTGGCTCCTAACTTTTACTGTCTGGTTCCTGAATTCAGCATTAATTTGCCCATCCCTGCATGAGACGTATGGGGACATGTACTAAGCAGTGATAAAAGTGGAGAAGTGAGCCAGTGGAGAAGTTGCCAATGGCAACCAATCAGCACTGAAGTAACATCTATAATTTGCATACTATAAAATTATCCAGAGCTGCTGATTGGTTGATAGGGCAACTTCTCCACTGGCTTACTTCTCCGCTCTTACCACTACTTAGTAAATGTCCCCCATAGAGAGATAAAAAACTAAATGAGATTATTCTATCCAAAAGATGTACAATTGAAAAACATGATGAACTTATACTAGCATGATTGCTTATATTAATGTGCACATTGTTATTGTATTATGGTATATAAGTATATAGCAGATTTTTAGAGTGTAATACCTAGTATTCTGCAAGTTACTATATCACTCAGTACCCGGAGTGTTATGCTTCTTTGTGTATGGTATATGCGTCTGAATGACATATCACTGTATCTTCTCACTCTCAGCATGACATTATATATCTCTGCAGGTTCTTATAAAGCTAGCATTTTATTTTATAGCTTTAAATATTACATTATTGCTGTGCAGGTCATTATATCACTGCATGTTATTACGTTGCTGTTCAGGTTATTTTATGACTTCACCACATTTTTACAGAAATGTCTGGTGGTCGAGAATGTAAGAGCCTGTCTCCGTGATATATATGCCTTTGTAAACTGAAACCGGTGGCTCTCTGAGGGCTTGTTCCAAAGGATGGCTCAAAATTACATACTAAGTGTGTGTGAAGCTTTTCTTTTTCTTTTTTCTTTTCAATCTTTTTCCTTATTATCTACATTAGGGTTTTGTTGCGGCAAGATATTATAGCTTCATGACAAAATAAATATGCAGGCAGGTCCAGATTAACAATGGGGCAGACGAAGCTCCAGCTCCCAGCCTGCACATAAATATAGGCCCATAATGACCAAGTGCCGAGATGGTTTTCTCACAAAATTAAGCAATTGTTATATATTTAGGGTGACATTGGGGCTGATTGTGTAAGGGGGAGGGGGGGGTTTACACATCCACTGGTATTGGCCACACCCACACAGCAATGGTCATAGTGCCTCCCCTTCTCAGTGTGGGCCTTAGTCCAGCCGTGCCTGCAGATATAATGCAAACATTGCTGCCGATGTAAAGATTAGTATTTATGCTTCTGTACAACTCTGAAAAGGCTGCAGTTCTGTTGGCATGTTCCCAATGGCTCATTGCAACCTAATTATAACCCTTCATACATATGAATCTGCCTTTACTGTAGTTGCACGGGGTGTGATACATTATCCCGGCATTCGCGATGCAGGTGGTCACATTGACAGACCCCGGCATCCCGAAACTGAAAATCCCAACACTTTTGGAGGGTAAGTAAGCTAATCCCTTCCCTCCGCCCTAAACCTAAACCTCCTCTGATTGCAGCTAGGGCTAAATCTAGGGTGGTGGCGGCTACGGCTTAAAAACCCTAATGCCTAACCCTAAGCCAACATCCTCAGGCCCTAACCCAAATACCACCTAGATCATGGTGGTCGGTGTTCTGGCACCGGTGTCCTGAGTGGTGTTAGGATTCGCCAGCATACCAACCGCCAGGATGCCAAGTGCATGCATGCACTGGGGCCTGGATCAATGCTCTTTTCAAAAACATGCAAGATACCTTTTGCAAAGAGCTTTGTGTTCAACTCTGCGTCTGTCACTAATCATTAGCATAATTGTCACAAAGAAAAGAGAACACATATATTATTCTCAATCACAGATAGATGTTCAAGTGGAAACAAGTTCTCATATGTTGCCATTGTCATTCTATTACAGTGAAGAGTGATGATGAAGATGGTGACATAAAACCTGCAAAATGTCATGGGAACCAGGGGAAGGGCAGTGACGATGGCAAAGATCCAAGGCGGCCTAAACGACCACGGACAATCCTCACAACGCAGCAGAGAAGGGCGTTTAAAGCATCGTTTGAGGTGTCTTCAAAGCCTTGCAGGAAGGTAAATGCAGATTTTCACCTTAATAAATTATTTTCCAATCTTATGGCAGGTCAGTACAGACATTGAACCTTTCATGTCTTACTGCAAAGTTGCAAGCCCATGACCTCAGAAAGGCATATAGATTTCATATATACAAACTAGGAGACCTTAGAACATTTTATATGAGCATATTTTATTGTTTACAGCAGTTGTGTGAGTATAATGTCTGCTTCATAAATCAAGGTAGCAACAAACAACTCTAAATAATGAAATAATTGTTTGGATCCTTAAAATGCATGTGTCCTAGACAGCAGATGCAGCCACTTTGTGAATGGAACCAATATTCTTGAGGTAGCAGCTGGGAAACAACTGCTCTTACTATGTATAGAAAATACATGCCCTCTTCGGCATTAGCAAAAACAAAATGGCAGCTGTAATGACAACGGGAATTACGCCTAGCACAGGACACAACATTCCTGTACCACGGTTTTGTTGCGCCCACATATCCACATAATCAGTTTTTGAGGACTCTGTTGATTTGCTTGTTTTTCTTTTTAATGATGGTGTGTCAACATGACCTATTAAGGATGAGCAATCATTCTGCCATTTCCCAATATAATTTGATCAATAGGAGCACTGTGGAATAAATATTTAAGGGTGAGATTTAATAAAGCACAAGGTTCTGGTGGAACCCCACATGATTGGCAGCTGCACACATTGGGCTTGATTCTGTGTCACATGCATATGTAATTGTAGTGTGGAAAACACAATCGGACTCCACATTGTATTTTGAGGCGTACGTGGCAAAGAGCAGCAGTCATCAATATCTGGTCTTACACCAGGCTGTCGTCATTGTCATCATCATCATCATGACTTACACCAGGTCATGCTGAATGCAGGATATCCATTAGAAAGAAGCAAGCGCATAACTTAGAATCACTCTGGAACGCTTAACACCCATTTCCCTATAGACTATGTACACACGCCTAGTTACTGCTCAACTACACCCATCTACCTGTAAGTGGAGATCTGTGCATGTCCTTGAATACATCTATTCACTGAGAGCAACTAGGATGTATGTACCATGCGGATATTCACAACTACAGCTGCTGTGTTACAGCTGAGACTCAAGCCCATTGAGGGTAATTACAAGACGAAGACCTCCCACATACTTGCTCACACTTCCAACAGAACTTCATGGCTAATTCAATCTCCCCCTAAATATAATTTTATCTTGTTGATGCAAGGAATATCCAAACCTCCACCCATTGTAATAAATTCAATCATTTAGAGAAGTCAGGGTTTCTGTATGCCAGGGGTGTGATATGTTATGTCAAGATTCGGGATGTCAACATGGTCTGAATGTTGATATTTAGAATGTTGACATGTATGTTATGTCAGCATGTGACATGTTGACATAGTCAGAATGTTGCCATTGTGCATGTCGACATAGTATATTTCTAGTGTTATTGCCCTATATCTACCCTAACCCCAACTATAGTTTAACCCTAATTCACAATGTTGACATAACGCCCACGTTGACGTGTTCATAGCTGAAATTTCGACCATGTTGGCATTCTGAATGCTGACATTCAGAATGTCTACATAATGACTACATACCGTATGACAGTATTCTTTAATCAATATTTGCAGAAAAAGATTACAATTTAAACTATTCAAAAATATTATTTGCCATTAAAGTATTACAGAAACTATATTCTAGTTTACTCTAATACAATGATCAAAACTTGTAACATACGAAATTATGGGTATTAAGATTACAGATGGAAGACAGCTACAGGCATGCTGTGTGCTAAGTTCTAGGTACAGTGTTCCAACAATTTCTGCTATTATTCACACATATCCATGACAAATAATTCTATTCTTAATGATGATCTATTTTCTATCTTGCAGGTCAGGGAGACGTTAGCAGCGGAAACAGGACTTAGTGTGAGAGTGGTCCAAGTGTGGTTTCAGAACCAAAGAGCAAAGGTATGGCATTACATTCCACTTCTTATCATACACGTTTATCTATCCACATCTGTTGATGCACATTTTAAATAACTTTTTATACTTTAGAATTCCCAAATGAGCCATCAAAGATTACTACAAGACTTGAATTTTAAGTTTTTATGTAGTTTTTTATTTGGAAGGTTTGAAAACGTAAAAAAGACACCAATTTTACTGAACCCCTAATTTTCTCAGCCCAGGAATAAGATATTTAAAAAATGTAAAAACAAAGCAAAAAAAAAAAAGCATTTTGCTTAGATTTGAACATGCTTTCATTTTATATGCCACATGCCTAGGTTTGCGGAAGATACCATTTCAAGGTCACAGACTCAGACATTTATGAAACATTTACAAAAAACATGACTTAAAATTTTCCATGCTTTGTGCTTATTCCTTGATTATTTTTTGAGATTTTCCATTCCAACTTTAAAATTGAAATTTTAATTTAATATTAATTTTGTTTTGGATTTATTATTTATGCATTATTTGTGATATAGTGCAGTCAATTAGAAAAAAATATTTTCGCTTTTTATTTTCAAAATATTGGTTTAATTTACTGTCCTTTACCTTAGAGGCGGCAACATTTAAGGGTTCATTATATTATATAAAGTAAAAGCCCTGATTAATTATTTGGTAATAATATAAATCATCAGAGTAAACTTTTTAGACAAAAGCAGTAAGATCCAGGCTCTGGTGTTGCTAAAGACTTGGCCTTCAATGCTTTGGCAGTCCAGTAATTTGGAAAAATGGGCGTGTTGACTATAGATTCTAGCTTTAATTTATTTAGTACTGTCTAGAAAGTCCAGGTACTAATCAGTTAGAGGAAGGCTGATGATCAAATATGTAGAAATATATGTAGAAATTTGGAGGGATTCAGAGGTGGAAGCCATTGCTACCGCTCTAGCACTTGGGTGGGATAATATGCAAATGATAGTTTCTGCACTACTCTTGTGTGCTAGCAAGCATCTTAATGTGTAAGCCCTGAGATGCCCATTTTCTGTGCCCCTGCATGTAGTAGTGCCACTGGTGGCACCATGTCTACCATCAGCACATGTCCATCAATATGGTAGGTGTAGGGTCCAGGAATGCCCACCGCTTTCCTTCTCGAGTTCCGATACTAACGCTATTGTACTCAATAGCACATTTGTGCATACACTCAGGGTATTGTATGTGCCATATGGGATTCCAGAATATTTCGGGCATGCGCAGTAGATAGTAAATGGCTCAACTGCACTAATTTTGGCATTGTGTATGGCTTGCGTCCAATCAGGACTAGAAAGTGTGATGCACAAACAGTTGGCAGGTGCAATTTTTTTTTTTTTTTATTCTTATTTAAGGTGTAACATACTTAAATGTAATTGTAATGCCATTTTTGAAATTGGCCCTTTTAACAAAACTAGTGCAGATATTAACAATCATCTAAATAACTATAGATAAAACTTAACAAAAATAATAGTTAAGTAAAACAACAAACATTACTAAAAATATAAGATCCCATTCAGATACCAACTTTAAATGTGGTAAGGACCAATGTGGTAAGGACCTTAAAACATCAAGGAATAAACACAAATCTTTTGTAAATCTGCTTTAAAAAAAATGTTTTTAGTATGTGACCTTAAAAAATTGACTTCCTCAAACCTAGTCAAACTTAAATCATGTTCTCAACGAAAAGTGTTTTTTTTTCTTTCGGTTTTTTTTAAATATCTCAATCCTCCTGGCCTCACAATTACATTGTATAACTATATATACATATAATATATATATAAATATATTTACATTTATTTATTTTAGACACTCTTTAATACCATATGTGTGCACAACTGCACATTGGATCACTTTATGTGCAATTACTGTTTATATATTTAATAAAGCCTATTCATGTGTGAGTATTTTTCATGACAACCAGAGTTAATTATCTCTTTAATAAATATTTTGTTTGACAGATGAAAAAATTAGCAAGAAGGCATCAGCAGCAGCAAGAACAACAGAATTCTCAGAGACTCGGTCAAGGTAACTAACTTAACAATTGCTATTCCTCTGTTATTCCCCTCTGTAACCCAATTATATACTACATAATTACCAATGGATCTGTATAACTGGTACTTTTTCAATATCAACAAATTATCAACCCCACCTCCATCTGATACTTTGCGTTAGTACTAATTGCTGGTTTCTTTAACGCTGCTTTCAGACATGTGACCTGGGAATTTGGTGGGTCTAGCAAGTTGGCAAATTCCCGGGTCTCAGCTCCATGATTCTGGTTGGGAGCAGGGCTGTGGACCCAGGACTTAGGGGTCTATTTACTAAGCCTTTGGATGGAGATAAAGTCAACGGAGATAAAGATCCTGCCAATCGGCTGCTAACTGCCATGTCACAGGCTGGGTTTGAAATGACAGTTAGGAGCTGATTGACTGGTACTTTATCTCCATCCACTTTATATCCATCCAAGGCTTAGTAAATAGATCCCTTAGTAGCGGGTCGTTTCCTTTCCACACATGCAGAAATCCCGGGTTGATGCACAATCACATACGAAAACCTGGGAAATAGCTCCATGTATGAAAGGGGTATGAATGCAGCTGATCAACTGATTAGGGAGGTACAAGGCACTTGTGTCTCTGTGATCTCAATAGTTCCTAGTGAGGTGTGTGTAGGGATGTGTGCACTTTAACTTTCACACTACTACTCTCTGTCATGCCTTCTGAAATGTTCATCCATTCATAATTCTGGTGCATTTAGTCACAGTCACATCATTGTATTGTTCTGTTTTGCTCAGTTCTATTTGTGTACTTTAGTTTCAGTGCAGATATGTACCCTTGAGTGATGTTATTAAATAATAGTCATTAAATAATATTATATAATACTCAGCATGTATTGATATACATGTATCATTTGAATGTTTAAAAACCTAGGACTAACTTCGCCTCAAACAAATTCATAATATGAACTTAATATTGCCTATATATATATATATATATATATATATATATATAAGTCGTGGGAAAGGAGGGAGCGGCACTCAGCTTTTCAAATAGTCAAAAAAGTGTATTAAAACACACCAAACTCCAATGTTTCGGGGCTTACACGCCCCTTTGTCAAGGTGTACAGCAATATGTGCATAGTAAAAACATACCTTTATAGGCAGGAGAAGAAACCCCGGGGTGTGTGCGCGCGTATGGCGCCGTCCGTACACATGGACCGGCGCTTACCAGTGACGTCATCAAGCTGCGGCCGTTCGTTGCTATGGAAATCGGACAAACCGTTGCCGCTAATAGAGAGTGAGAAAGAACCAAATAGACGAGTGCAAAGAAAAATTACAGTATATACCAATCTACCTCTAGATAAACTTAATACAGTATGTCCTAAGCTGAATGTGCATTAGAGGCACTAATTACATTAAAAATAATAACAACAGGGGCAACCCTAAAAGTTATACAAAATGTATTGAATCCTAACAGTACTGGAAACAGACTCAAAACAGGGATTCATATTACAGAATACTTAGATTTTGAGTCTGTTTCCAGTACTGTTAGGATTCAATACATTTTGTATAACTTTTGGGGTTGCCCCTGTTGTTATTATTTTTAATGTAATTAGTGCCTCTAATGCACATTCAGCTTGGGACATACTGTATTAAGTTTATCTAGAGGTAGATTGGTATATACTGTAATTTTTCTTTGCACTCGTCTATTTGGTTCTTTCTCACTCTCTATTAGCGGGAACGGTTTGTCCGATTTCCATAGCAATGAACGGCCGCAGCTTGATGGCGTCACTGGTAAGCGCCGATCCATGTGTACGGACGGCGCCATATGCGCGCACACACCCCGGGGTTTCTTTTCCTGCCTATAAAGGTATGTTTTTACTATGCACATATTGCTGTACACCTTGACAAAGGGGCGTGTAAGCCCCGAAACGTTGGAGTTTGGTGTGTTTCAATACACTTTTTTGACTATTTGAAAAGCTGAGTGCCGCTCCCTCCTTTCCCACGACTTATCCAGTATCTGGTTGAGGGCACCAGCGCTGATGTCTATCTAATGGGAGTGCCGATCCATGCTACATCCATATATATATATATATATATATATATATATAAAACACTGCCCATCTAATTCTAAAAAAAATTCAGCAAATTACTATTAAGGAAATAAAACAAAAAAGGAACTACACACACTACACTACACTACACTACACTACACTACACTACACTACACTACACATAAATGCTTCAAATTGCAAAGTAAAAGCTACATTGTAACAACTATCTTTAATCTATCTAGATGGTATATTAACATGCGGTAGTGCCTGAAAGCTTTATATATTTAGCTTCCATATTTTATTTGAACAATAAATACCACATAATATACTACCGAAAACCTTAGCCATAACCAAAACCATAGAAACAGCTAATAAATTTGTCCAATATGTAATAGCTGTGTAAAACTAACATTAATATAAATTGAGCCCTATCCAAAATAAAAAATGTCTCCCAAACTTTATCCATCATAACTTTACACATAATCCAACCCCTTTGTAAACCCTAACTCTAAATACTAACCCTACTAAATCTTTAAACCACGCGTTTTGCAAAATCCTGAGCAGCCTAGAAATTCTATCCAAACTGCAACACTTTCCTTTAAAATATGTTCTGTTTCAAATGCCAGTGTTAAACCACACCATTCCTGGTTGTAAGTTTTAGCAAGTTACCATTTGGGTACTAATGTACAGTATTTAGCCTCCGAGCTGTGTGCCTGAGACTGTGTTTCAAATTCATCATAGCCTCTCTAAACTTTAACTATATGTATTGCCCCTTTTCGATCCTCTCTTTCTAGTCTGTTACAAAGTTTCTATTTCCATCCTGTTGAAGTGAATTAATTGCATTAGATATTTGTTATATTTTAGAAAGAATAGGTAACTTGAAAATTACAAAGTTCAAATGACAGTTAATGTTTGATAGACAGAAGTATAGATGCTGTATGGCAAGAATTAGCAGAGAGATATTAGAGAAGCTATGTAGGAGTGAGTGCATTAATGTGGCTCCTTGTCACCCGTCAGAGGTCATGTCCAGCCGCATGGAAGGGATGATGACCTCATACGCCCCACTGGCCCCCCCACAACAACAGATCGTCACGATGGATCAGAACAGCTACAGCACAGACCCCTTCCAGCAAGGACTCACCCCTCCTCAAATGCCAGGTGACCACATGAATCCTTATGGTAAGCTGCGTGCACATGTACAGTGACACTGAGTATGGCAATTCAATAAAGCATAGATTGTAACTTGACGTGCTCTGCTTTACCCCAGTTTCAATGAGCATTCAATATATATGTTTATATCAATACCTGTGAGAGTAATAACACTATTACTATTTGTCTGCTCAAATTCTTTCAGATTCTACAATTGATAAAACAATTTTCAAACATTGTTACTCATTTCTGCTGCTTTCAGTTTAAATATGAATATTTAATTTCTTTGCAGAACCAGTGGTTATACGTTTTGTAAAACATAGCAACATTGTTGCAACAAAGTAAATAATAAATGGGGCCCATAGATGAGGCAGGTAGGTATTAGGGTAATTCCCCATTCTGACGATGCCTGGGTCAGGGGATCAGGGAAATCCAACATGTTGGAAATCCTTGATTCACTGATTCCATCCAAAAAAGGATCGGAATCAGAGCGTTAAAATTTTTAACATGCTGTACTTTGCTGATTAAACAAAGGATCATCAGTCATCGATGTCCGTGTCTTTTGACTGCCGATCGGTGAAACGGGTTGGCATTGGCAGATTGGCCTGTAGATGTATGGGCCCCAATAGTTGTCTGCCTCAATGTGTTGTAGTCAATAGTAAAAGGATGGTGTTATCAGAGCCCAAACTACTATAATTTGCAACTCACTGGATACATACAGCTGAAATGTTCATCTCACAACTAGATGGGTTTGTAACAACTTTAAAATATGCCTTTTGTTTCATGAAAAAAGCAGCAGATATGTTTATAACAATAATTTGAAAATTATTTTAATATTAATAAAATACAATAAAAGAAGTGGAGTTTCCCCTTAACCACAAGTGTGAGGTAAAACTAATGTACTTACCTCATCTGTCTGTAATACAGAGTGACCTCACCTCATTCTCTGTAGCACTGTAGTACAACATTGCTATATAAGCCACCATTAGTAGATTCATGACTAGCATAGAGGTACAACCTGTAGTTGAGAATATAAGAAGACATTATAAGAAGAGAGAGGCACAGTTGACAAGCAGTAGGGAATTTTAAAAATGACAACTGGTCAAAAGAAGGAATGGATGAAGAAATCTATCCTTAATTGGTTGGACAAGATCAAGGCAGTGTACACAGTAGGCACGCACCAGTGGCGGAGTTTACCTATGGGTTGCAGGACTGCGGCTTCCCCAGGAAAATCCACTACCTCAGCTCAGTATCAATGAAGCCAGATGCAGTCCATGACTGCACTGGCTTCACTGTGACTGGAACTGACTTCCTATTGGAAGTCCTACCTGTCAGTCACAGACACCACTGGCAGTCCCATTGGGAGGTGCGATTAGCAGAGAGCTGGCTTCCTGTAGGAAGCCAATCCCTGTCTGATCATCAGCCCTAGCTGGCTTCTAGAGGCTGCAACTGATGCAGTCCATAGTAGGCGGGTGTTTGCGCATGTGCAGACGGTCACTGCTGATGCACATGTGCCAGTCTATGCACCTGCCAGATCAGCTGCGCAGGTGTTGGGACCCGGCTGACGGGCTGACTGACTCCTCTCTTCCTTTCCCCTCTCTGGGCAGGAACAGATGGCAGCAGCCCCCCCCCCCCCCCCCCCACCACCACCACAGTCAGGTAGGAGCCCCGCTGGCCCATACCTAATAGTAACATAGCGACTTAGAACAGGATGGAGCTAGAGGCTCTACTGCAGACACACAGAGTGTGAAATTGAGAGGACAACAGTAGGGATCCACTACAAAAGCTGTGGAATGCAACAGAGGGTGGCATGAAACACACTCCGACACACAGTCAGAGAGATCTGTGACATCACATTATTATCATTTTAAATATGGGCTGTTTTATTTGTCCTTTTACTATTTGTTATTAAAATATAGCTTATTGTATGGTGAAAGCACATATAATATATGTGTTGTGCCGGTCTGTGCATACCACTTTGTGTATAGTACATAGTCACTCAGTGAAATGTAATGGGCGACTACCCTTTACTGTCCTCAATTCGAAGAAGCTTTAGGTAGCTATGTGAATGCATGATGAAAATTAAAAAAAGGTTGAGAAATGTTGACCGGACGAGCCACCATATCACATGGCTTTTTCCTCTTCTGTTTTGTCTCAAAACCCTTGGTTAACTCCACACACTTCAAAACATGGAAACATTAAACTGTAACAGCTGAGGGAATAAGGAACTCAGGAACCTTGTAGGAGCTTGACCACATGTTTATGGAAAATGGGTTGTTTATAAAACATTTATAAGGTACCAGGGTTCTCCTTTTATTGAGATTGATAGAATGCATCAAACTTCATATTAGAATGATACTGACCAACTCTTGACCTCTTTGGTTTAAAATGGAATAAAAAACAAGAAATTAATATTCCCTATAAAATACATATACAGGAAGTGGACAAAAAAGATGGAAAGACCAATCTCAAACCATATGTCTCATGGTATTTGGTCACCAATGTCTAGAATGGTACACAAAGGTTGCAGCTCTATTTTTTCACAGAAATTCTCTCCACTCATGCATAGTTGATAATGAAAGAAATTGCTGTCTCAGTCATCATTACAAAATATCCTATAAATGTCGACCAGGTGGAAATCTGGGCCCGCGCATCGCTATCACTGGGGAGGGGGTGGGGTGGGCATACACACGAGAGATCTGTGCTTAATTTCTAAGCACTCTAGTCAGATTGCTTAGATTTTAAGCATGGATCTCTCTGTGTGTACCCCCTTTAAGGCCAGTACTCACTGGCCGATGTCAGAGAGATGTGTGCTGAACGAACCGCTCAGCACACATCTCTCCCGGCGCTCAGCACAGCGCGATCTGTGCTGAGCGTGCGGGGGGAGGCGGGGGGGCCGCTCACTTCACCCAGCGGGTGAAGTGAGCGACCCGCTAGATTGGCCTGCATGCAGGCCAATCTAGCAGCAGCGATAGCGATGCGCGGGGCTGCGCATCGCTATTGCTGAGGGGGCTACACACGGAGCGATCGTGCTTAAAATCTAAGCAATCTAGTCAGATTGCTTAGATTTTAAGCAGCGATCGCTCCGTGAGTACTTCCCTTAAGTCTCCTCTGGCGGGTAAATTTACTAACATGCCGCAGATTCTCGGCATGCTTAAGCACAGCAATAGTGTTCAAGGTAAAATGCGCCAAGATGCACTTATTAAATTTAGCCCAGAGTGTATAGCCAATAGTGATGAGCGGGTTCGGTTCCTCGGAAACCGAACCCCCCCGAACTTCACCCATTTTACACGGGTCCGAGGCATACTCCGATTCTCCCGTATGGCTCGGTTAATCCGAGCGTGCCCGAACGTCATCATCCCGCTGTCGGATTCTCGCGAGATTCGGATTCTATATAAGCAGCCGCGCGTCGCCGCCATTTTCACTCGTGCATTGGAAATGTTAGGTAGAGGACGTGGCTGGCGTCCTCTCCGTTTATTAATAATATTTGTGCTACTGCAGTGCTTATTGCTTAATTGTGGGGACTGGGGAGCAGCTGTATTATATAGGAGGAGTACAGTGCAGAGTTTTGCTGACCAGTGACCACCAGTATACGTTGTCTGCCTGAAAAACACTCCATATCTGTGCTCAGTGTGCTGCATATATCTGTGCTCACACTGCTTAATTGTGGGGACTGGGGAGCAGCTGTATTATATAGTAGGAGTACAGTGCAGAGTTTTGCTGACCAGTGACCACCAGTATACATTGTCTGCCTGAAAAACACTCCGTATCTGTGCTCAGTGTGCTGCATATATCTGTGCTCACACTGCTTAATTGTGGGGACTGGGGAGCAGCTGTATTATATAGGAGGAGTACAGTGCAGAGTTTTGCTGACCAGTGACCACCAGTATACGTTGTCTGCATGAAAAACACTCCATATCTGTGCTCAGTGGGCTGCATATATCTGTGCTCACACTGCTTAATTGTGGGGACTGGGGAGCAGCTGTATTATATAGGAGGAGTACAGTGCAGAGTTTTGCTGACCAGTGACCACCAGTATACGTTGTCTGGCTGAAAAACACTCCATATCTGTGCTCAGTGTGCTGCATATATCTGTGCTCACACTGCTTAATTGTGGGGACTGGGGAGCAGCTGTATTATATAGGAGGAGTACAGTGCAGAGTTTTGCTGACCAGTGACCACCAGTATACGTTGTCTGCCTGAAAAACACTCCATATCTGTGCTCAGTGTGCTGCATATATCTGTGCTCACACTGCTTTATTGTGGGGACTGGGGACCACCAGTATATTATATAGGAGGAGTACAGTGCAGAGTTTTGCTGACCAGTGACCACCAGTATATATAGCAGTACGGTACGGAAGGCCACTGCTCTACCTACCTCTGTGTCGTCAAGTATACTATCCATCTAGATTCTATACCTGTGGTGCATTTTAGTTTTGCAGTTTGCTGACAGTGACCACCAGTATATATAGCAGTACGGTACGGAAGGCCACTGCTCTACCTACCTCTGTGTCGTCAAGTATACTATCCATCCATACCTGTGGTGCATTTCAGTTGTGCGCAGTATATATAGTAGTAGGCCATTGCTATTGATACTGGCATATAATTCCACACATTAACAAATGGAGAACAAAAATGTGGAGGGTAAAATAGGGAAAGATCAAGATCCACTTCCACCTCGTGCTGAAGCTGCTGCCACTAGTCATGGCTGAGATGATGAAATGCCATCAACGTCGTCTGCCAAGGCCAATGCCCAATGTCATAGTAGAAAGCATGTAAAATCCCAAAAACAAAAGTTCAGTAAAATTACCCAAAAATCAAAATTAAAAGCGTCTGAGGAGAAGCGTAAACTTGCCAATATGCCATTTACGACACGGAGTGGCAAGGAACGGCTGAGGCCCTGGCCTATGTTCATGGCTAGTGGTTCAGCTTCACATGAGGATGGAAGCACTCATCCTCTCGCTAGAAAACTGCAGTGCCACTCCTAGATGGGCCAGGTGTTTGTGTCGGCCACTTGTGTCGCTTAGCTTAGTCACACAGCGACCTTGGTGCGCCTCTTTTTTTCTTTGCATTATGTGCTGTTTGGGGACTATTTTTTTGAAGTGCCATCCTGTCTGACACTGCAGTGCCACTCCTAGATGGGCCAGGTGTTTGTGTCGGCCACTTGGGTCTTTGTGTCGGCCACTTGGGTCGCTTAGATTAGTCACACAACTACCTCATTGCGCCTCTTTTTTTCTTTGCATCATGTGCTGTTTGGGGACTATTTTTTTTGAAGTGCCATCCTGTCTGACACTGCAGTGCCACTCCTAGATGGGCCAGGTGTTTGTGTCGGCCACTTGGGTCGCTTAGCTTAGTCACACAGCTACCTCATTGCGCCTCTTTTTTTCTTTGCATCATGTGCTGTTTGGGGACTATTTTTTTGAAGTGCCATCCTGTCTGACACTGCAGTGCCACTCCTAGATGGGCCAGGTGTTTGTGTCGGCCACTTGGGTCGCTTAGCTTAGTCATCCAGCGACCTCGGTGCAAATTTTAGGACTAAAAATAATATTGTGAGGTGTGAGGTGTTCAGAATAGACTGGAAATGAGTGGAAATTATGGTTATTGAGGTTAATAATACTATGGGATCAAAATGACCCCCAAATTCTATGATTTAAGCTGTTTTTGAGGGTTTTTTGTAAAAAAAAACCGAATCCAAAACACACCCGAATCCGACAAAAAATTTTCAGGGAGGTTTTGCCAAAACGCGCCCGAATCCAAAACACGGCCGCGGAACCAAATCCAAAACCAAAACACAAAACCCGAAAATTTTCCGGTGCACATCACTAAGCCAACAGATTGACTTAAATGTTTGAACAAGTTTTCGCCCTTAAAAAGGACCACCCTTGTTTACGTTTGCAAGAATGCCTCTAGGAAAACATATTGGCTACCATTTTTGCCCAGAAAACTATGCAAGAAAGTACTAAGGGGAGATTTATCAAACCTTGGAGAAAAATATAGTGGAGAGAGATAAAGTACTAGCCAATTAGCTTTGGTAATTTTACAGGTTGTGCTGGAAAAAAGCCCAAGTAATGTTTCAGTGTAATGCCCTCTTGTTAACAAAGTTTTTGATGACGCATGCAGAATTTGTGATTGTTTTTTCAGGTAGCCGTTTGTTTTATTGAAAAGTATACAAGTAATCATTCTGATTTTCCTTTTACAGGCAATGACACTATATTTCACGATATTGACAGTGATACCTCGTTAACGAGTCTCAGTGACTGCTTCTTGGCTTCTTCAGAAGTCAATTCCATGCAAGCCAGAGTGGGAAACCCCATTGACCGACTGTACTCCATGCAGAGCTCCTACTTCGCATCATGAGGGCTTCCATCAGTCTGTTCCCTACCAAAAACATAAAGAAAAAGAAAAATGGACCCTTAGAGACTATTTACAGCCATAACGGTGCAGTTTTCCTTCACAGAACTGAGCAGTGAGCAGACCGACAATACACAGAGGCAGCCATGGGACTGCATCTTTCTGGCACCTGAGAAGTTTGGCAAAAGCATGAGAATGAACTTTTAAAAACTTTTTTTCCATTTAAAAACAAACCATTATTGTAAAAAAATGGAAGAATACAGTATTTGTATAGAATTGTGTTAAAGAAAAAAACACAATAGACATTTTTCCCTCTAGAATAATGCAAAAATGAAGCCACTGATAAAAGGTTTTCCTTGTCTCCTCTAAAACTGCATGAGTGTCACCGTGATGTGGAATTAACAAATTTGAACTGTGAGAAGTTATTGTAAATGTGACGTTTTAAACTATTTTTTTTTTCTTTTCTATATTTTTGGTTTGATTTTCTCCATAGACAAGAAGGGTAGTTTTTAGTCATTATATCATACGAGCAGACAATGATTTGTCAAGGTCATTGCCAACACAGGAAGGACTGCATGTTTTTCTGGAGAGAAATCCATTTTTGTTTTTTAAATTAATGGTCTTATGTTCTTTTAAGGTGCTTTAAAGATTTAAAACAGAAAAAAAAAACTTAATTTAATAAAACGTACAACAGTATTGGATTTTGTGGTTTAATAGTACATGGATAATAGCATTGGTTAACATTACAATTACCATAAAGGGTAAACTATTCGTTAATACATCAGAATGATTATTAGATAATTCCCAGTCTTCAGTAAGCCAACTTCAGCTCAGAAATAACAATCCATTACACATTTTTAAGTTTCTAATAAAGTGTGGTAGCATTTAGTGCTCATACAGTGTACCTGGTATTGTTTTAGTTCTACAGCTAATTTAATCTTTTTAACTTAAATTTCATAATTTATCAGGAAAAGTTGAATATCAAATGTCAACTTATGTACAGTGCATCTGGAAAGTATTCACAGCGCTTCACTTTTTCCACATTTTGTTATGTTACAGCCTTATTCCAAACTAGAATAAATTCATTTTTCTCCCTCAAAATTCTACACACAATAACTCATAACGAAAATGTGAAAAAGTTTTTTTTTGGAGATGTTTGTAAATTTATTAAAAATAAAATAAACTAAGAAATCACATGTTAAGTATTCACAGCCTTTGCTCAATACTTTGTTGATGCACCTTTGGCAGCAATTACAGCCTCAAGTCTTTTTGAATTTGATGCCACAAGCTTGGCACACCTATCTTTGGTAGTTTTGCCCATTCGTCTTTGCAGCACCTCTCGAGCTCCATAAGGTTTGATGGAAACCGTTGGTGCACAGCCATTTTCCAGAGATGTTCAATCGTATTCAAGTCTGGGCTCTGGCTGGGTCACTCAAGGACATTCACAGAGTTGTCCTGAAGCCACTCCTTTGATATCTTGGCTGTGTGCTTAGGGTCGTCCTGCTGAAAGATGAACCATCGCCCCAGTCTGAGGTCAAGAGCCCTGTGGAGCAGATTTTCATCCAGGATGTCTCTGTACATTGCTGCATTCATATTTCCCTCTATCCTGTCTAGTCTCCAAGTACCTGCCATTGAAAAACATCCCCACAACATGATACTGCCACCACCATGCTTCACTGTAGGGATGGTGCATGGTTTCCTCCAAACATGACGCCTCGCATTCACGCTAAAGAGTTCAATCTTTGTCTCATCAGACCAGAGAATTTTGTTTCTCATGGTCTGAGAGTCCTTCAGGTGCATTTTGGCAAACTTCAGGCAGACTGGCATGTGCTTTTTTCTAAGAAGCGGCTTCTGTCTGGCCACTTTACCATACAGGCCTGACTGGTGGATTGCTGCAGAGATGGTTGTCCTTCTGGAAGGTTCTTCTCTCTCCACAGAGGAATAATGTAGGTCTGACAGAGTGACCATCGGGTTCTTGTTCACCTCCCTGACTAGGGCCCTTCTCCCCTGATCACTCAGTTTAGACTGCCGGCCAGCTCTAGAAAGAGTCCTGGTGGTTCTGAACTTCTTCCATTTACGGATGATGGATTCCACTAAGCGCATTGGGACCTTCGAAGCAGCAGATATTTTTCTGTACCCTTCCCCAGATTTGTGCCTCAAGACAATCCTGTCTCTGAGGTCTACAGACAATTCCTTTGACTTCATGCTTGGTTTGTGCTCAGACATGCACTGTCAAGTGTGGGACCTTATATAGACAGGTGTGTGCCTTTCCAAATCATGTCCAATCAACTGAATTTACCACAGGTGTACTCCAATTAAGCTGTAGGAACATCTCAAGGATGGTCAGTGGAAACAGGATGCACCTGAGCTCAATTTTGAGCTCCATGGCAAAGGCTGTGAATACTTATGTATATGTGATTTTTAAGTTTTTTTACTTTTAATAAATGTACAAAAATCTAAAAAAAACTTTTTTCACACTGTCATTATGGGGTATTGGGGGTAATTCTGAGTTGATCGCAGCAGGAACTTTGTTAGCAGTTGGGCAAAACCATGGGCACTGCAGGGGAGGCAGATATAACATGTGCAGAGAGAGTTAGATTTGGGTGGGTTATTTTGTTTCTGTGCAGGGTTAATACTGGCTGCTTTATTTTTACACTGCAATTTAGATTGCAGATTGAACACACCACACCCAAATCTAACTCTCTTTGCACATGTTATATCTGCCTCCCCTGCAGTGCACATGGTTTTGCCCAACTGCTAACAAAGTTCCTGCTACGATCAACTCAGAATTACCCCCATTGTGCATAGAATTTTGAGGAAAAACATGAATTTATTACATTTTGGAATAAGGCTGTAATATAACAAAATTTGGAAAAAGTGTAGCGCTGTGAATACTTTCCGGATGCACTGTACATACATCCTACTTTACAGGATATGCCCACTTTTAGTATGTTTTATTTATTCCTGAGGTCGGTTGCTTTGCTTGATGGTTGTTTGCACAACTCCTTGGCTGAAAACTAGGGTGTGAGGCACTGTGGAGAGGTAGTCTGTGGGAGGAAGGAGCAAATCACAAATATCACAGCTTCTGATTGGTCCTCCAGCTCACACCCTGTCTCAGCAGCCATTTTAAAATGCCGAATGGTAATGCAGCCTTAAGATGACCTGACAAAATTGTGATACTGTAGAAAGCACCAGAGATAAAAAAAAAAAAACAAAGCCCTGTAATAAAATAATATCTGTCGAAGAGGGCAGTACTAGTGGCCAATGTCATGAGGTGAATCGTGTCATTGCGGTGCCACCACTGCTTCACAATACTGGTATTTGCATTATCACACCCACCGGCCCGCCTAGCAGAGCCAACCTGGTTGCGCCCTCCCGGAGGAGGTGGCCAGGAAGTCAGCAAGTATGGTACTGATATTATTATTATTATTATTATTTAATTTAATAAAATGGACAGCATGCCTCCCTCTCAGGGTTGGACTGGCCAACATGGGTACATGGGAAACCCCTGGTGGGCCCCACTGCCTGGGTTCCACCTCCTCATCTAGGATCAGGTTCCAGACTGTGCACTTGAATTGTACGTTATACATATGTTACCTTATACTGTACAGGACTCTGATGTATTCTCTACAGTGCATTTCTACTATTAATATGGTACATTATCATGTATACAGGAGCAGTACTTACTATATATTTATCAATCAGACCATGTACTCTCTAATGGTTAGCCAAGCCTATGTGGCAGCTGCCATACCCCCTCTGGAGGCTGGCCACACCCCTAAGTATGGGCCCCTACCACTGCATCCCCCGGTGGGCCCTTCATGCCCCTGTCTGACATAGGTTCATCAACCATATTTCTGTGCAGAGAAAAGGTATAAACTTGAGCTTCCCTTTGATAATGTTAACAAATCCAGGCTACCTCAGATAACTGCTATGTACAACATTTTATTCTTAAATATTTTTGTTTTATAAGATTTATGGCACTGGCCCAGTAATTAGTGTTTCAACTATTCTTTCACTTGAGTTTGTAATGCTATAGCAGCAGGAGGGCTCCCATGATCATAAGGTTGTCATTTGCATTATGTCAATTTTATTCCTATAGAATTAAAATGCCATTTCCCAGTATACTAATAATGTACATCATGAGTTTTGCTGAGCAGTGCAGCTTAGTAAATGGTTTTTAATAACACACGAGGACACCCTAGTTGGGCTTACGATACAGGGAGCTAATGCCATTATCACAAAGGATGCAGGAAGACATTGATTATTAAAATCATTGCT